>NW_015150908.1:185844-189139 GCF_000732505.1 Cyprinodon variegatus | reverse complement strand
CCCCCCCCCCCCCCCCCCCCCACACCGCCTCTTACCTTCATCCCACAAAGAAGGGAAGAAGAAAAAAAAAAAAGGAAGAGAACTGGCCTCAGTTTTCTACTCGCCTCAGTGGGATTCTGCTGCCATCAGCTCCTGGTTTCCCTTAGTTACGCGCCACAGCAGCTGCGGAGCTCGGCGGTAATAAAACCTGGAACAATTTAAAGGCTTTTATTGTTCTTCTGCGGCTTTCACAACAGCTAACCTGTCCTCACAGGATCTGGCAGGAAGAATCCCACAAGGGCAGCAATGAAAGAGGATCTCATTTACCTAAAAGCGCTTATAAATTTTTAATTTGCTCTAACAAGTAAATTAACAAGTCCCTCATTTGGGAAGTTTTATGGCTGCTTGCCACTGAGGGAGAACCATCAAAGTTTTATAGATAATCCACTGCTGAAGCTCTGTAGCTGCTAATAAATTGTGTTTCCAGCAGAACTGTCAAATCTCCTCAGCTTCTACTCACCCCACTTTGAATATTTCCCTAATGCTGCCTTCAGAGGTCTATACACCGGGGCCATTAACGTGGAGGAGAGTTTAATGACCGAACAGTTAAAATGAACTTAAAGAATTTCTTCTGACTTTATGCAGATGTTCTCCCACAGCCGCAGGACACAGCTTTGCCAAACATTAGGACCACATTAAGCTTCACTAATCATGTCCCTGCCAGCCTCCACATCACATCAGCCTCACAGTGAGCCCATCCACCAACACCACCTCAGGCTGGTCGACAACAGCAGTTGGAAACTGCTGGGCCTGTTTATCTCACAGCTGGCCTTATCTGACAAGACTAATGTGAAAATGGGGGCTGCGGGACAGTCAGGGCCAGCACAGGGTTGACATCAGGCCCTGTGTCATTTTCTGACAGTGGCTGCATGGGTGAGCCTAACAGCATGGCCTAATGCTGACCCTGCTCTTGCCCACCCCCCCAAGGCCCCGCTGCTTTAACTTCTACAGACAGGAACCCCCCACCCCCCCGCAACGCACTTGTCACCTACAACCCTTCCTGCCACACTCGCTTACAGTCTTTCAGTGAGCATCAGAGCTTGGCTTCCACTGATGGCGACTTGTTTGCTGTTCCCATAATGCAGTGGAGGTCATCGTGATCATGACCTGCGACTTAAGTTCTTTGTTTTTTGGTGTACTTAAAGGAATAGTACACCCAAAACTTGATTAGCCTTCATTTTCTACTCACCCCCATGCTGAACAACACTCTGGAGTACTTTTTTGATATCTCAAATGCATCTGGAGATCTGGGAGGCTTCTTGCTGTCTGCTGACATTCAAATAATGGAGGTCTATGGTGCCGAAGGCAGAAAGGTCCATAAAAGTCCACAAAAAACGTGTCAATATTCCTCCATACTGCTCGTCCAATGTATTCCAAGTGTCCTGAGTGGGTAGCATCCATAATTTACTCGAAACAAAGTCATTTAGAATGTTTTTAGAGCATAAACAGTAGTGTATAGGATTTCCTGAACGACGCTACGGAAACCGCGGCAGACCAAACCAGATGAAAGTGCGCATTCAGCGTCTGCTCTGCCGATAATGCAAGCGTAGAAGAAGAAATGTGCTGTTTACCTGTGCAAAGAAAGAAACAACGAAAGAAAAATGTCTGAGGACTTCAGTGTTGAGGAAGAGCATGAGTTCTTTGCCGAGCTGAATGCGCACTTTCATCTGGTTTGGTCTGCCGCGGTTTCCGTAGGCTCGTGAACTCGCAGGCGCGCGCTTTTAGGAAATCCTATACACTACTGTTTATGCTCTAAAAACATTCTAAATGTCTTTGTTTCGAGTAAATTCTGGATGCCACCCACTCAGGACACTTGGAATACATTGGACGAGCAGTATGGAGGAATATTGACACGTTTTTTGTGGACTTTTATGGACCTTTCTGTCTCGGGCGCCATAGACCTCCATTATTTGAATGTCAGCAGACAGCAAGAAGCCTCCCAGATCTCCAGATGCATTTGAGATATCAAAAAAGTACTCCAGAGTGTTGTTCAGCATGGGGGTGAGTAGAAAATGAAGGCTAATCATGTTTTGGGTGTACTGTTCCTTTAAGGCGTGGATTCTGTTATAAAAGTCAAAATGTCAGATCAAACCACTTAAAACCCACTGTTAGCTTTTGCTGCTAATGTTAGCCCATACAATGAGCTATTGTAACTTGCATAATTCAGTACTTTGCTTCAGAAAGATTTCTAATTGACAATTTCTATCTCAGTCAAGTTTCTGGGCATTTTTATATGTTTTTCGTTGTCCGTAAAAAGCGGACTCTCATAAAAGAGATGCAAGAAATCTGTAAGTGACTAGATTTGGTCAAACTTCAGGTACATCTGCCCTGAAATTGACAGTTCGAAATTTGCTTAAATCTAAAGCTTAGTCTAATGAATAAAGGCACCAAACTAAAACTCTGTGATGGAAGATGAATTAAAGCAACACTGCATAACATTTGACCCAGGTATTAGCTGGATTTGTAATATATGAAGAGATTTTTCAGGTCCATGTACAGCAATTGGCAGGTAGAGATGTTCTACATGGGCTGCCCTTCTCAAAAAGAGTAACCTGAATGGGTCATGTGACCCAGAGCGCCGCTATACAGTAGTCTGAGATGTTATTTAATGACTCCATTAAAGTCTGCTGGTCCAAAGTGACCTGAAGTTTTGCCAGTTGGTCATGGATGGCTAAATACTGAAGTTACAGATCCAGTGGTTAAAACATACACGATATTGGTTGAAGATGAATGGCTTTCAGTATGAGCCAGGTGAAAGAGATGCTGGGATCTGGGTTTTGGTTTCTCCTTGTTGGATTTTTCTTGTTTGCATGGTGCTTTCACCTTCATCCACTAGATGGCAACAAGAGGCTGCACCTGGAGGGCCACAGCCGTTGGCTCTCTCTGCGCACCTGTTAATCATCCTGGAGGTTAAGCGGAAGCAGACTGCCAGAACCTCTTGCCTGACTGTTTGCCAGTTATGGTAGGCTACTCTGAGCCGATAGAGATACTATCTATGTTATTTTCCTTTAGACAAACTTCTAGTTAGGGGCGGTGAGATGAAGTAACCTGACTCCGCCAGATGGATTTGCTCCGCATATCCATCTGGAAACCTTCCGTTTAAGTAATTTTGGGAAGGGGCGAAAATACTGGTTAGCTGATTGGCCTATGTTGGTGATAGACGGGCCAAATAAACCAATCAGATCAACAAGGCATATAACGTACTAACAGAGCGACAACGAAAACACAACCACAAGCCAGGCACAAGCCAATAGAT
>NW_015150908.1:172076-185558 GCF_000732505.1 Cyprinodon variegatus | reverse complement strand
GCTCCATATTTTCTTTAACGGAGAGTCTCCAGACTGATCTGTGAGTGATATATTGAAAGCTTGCGAGATCAGGATGGTCTCACGAGGCTAGAGATGAAGCCTCATGAGGCATTGAACTGTTTGGCCAAATTGCTTCAACAATCTCCACAGTTCATTAAGCTTCATGTGAACATGTCACCACCTACTGGTGTAGTTCATAACTACAGTTAGTAATAAACTGTGAAGCCTTGTATTACAGCAAATGTTAAAGAGAAATAATTGGTACTTAACATGGAGTGCATTTCTTTGTCTGCTGTCAGGTTAATCTACTGCAAATTTATAAGAAAAAAAAGCAAAAATTGGAATTAAAACCCTTTTAAAGGTTTTACAGCAACTTATCGAAGAATGATCACTGAATTCTAATCATGTAAGAAATTGAACCTCCATTTTAATTGCTATACTGAGATAGCCATTGTTAAAGGTATCCACAATAAATATTTATTTTCCAAGTTAATACAAAACAATTGAATTACTGAAAGCTGTTTTCCTTTACTAATTTAAACAAAATACTGTCACACAGACATTGCCAGGTTCTCTATGTTGCAGTGCATTCTGGGTAAAGGACATATGCTAAGTCCTGCTAGCTCTGCCAAGTCAGAATGGTTGTTTGTAATGGCAAACATTTTCAGTTTGAATTAAGGAAATTGAGAATGTAGAAATCACAAGAGGTAATGAATATTAGGAGAATCAGATTGGGAGCCATGCTAACCCGAATGGAGAGCCATGCTAACCCAGATGGGGAGCAATGCTAATCCAGATGAGGAGCCATGCTAATGCAGATGGGGAGGCTGTTTATGGTTAATGTCAGGATCAGAAACAATTCTCACATATCTATTAGCAGACATGTTACAATGAAAGATGCTTCAATGTCACTTAAAACAGTCCTTCATTATCTTCATAGTTGAATTTCATTTCAAGTTTGCTTCTGCTAAAGGTGTTAGCTGTAGCTAATGTAGCAAGCAGTGGAACACAATCCGATCACATTTGTTTGTTTCAACAGATATCTTGTGTATAAACAGCTCATAAAAACTTTCAGGTAGTAACGCAGTGTAAATAAAATACGAAGGTAATGTAATGTACTGTTATCCTTCTTGTGTTTACTCTGTAGGTTCCCATCCAGTCACACCTAACCCCGTTATCAACCCAGCAAGAACTGAGCAGCTGAAAAAAATGCGACCTTTATGGGTTGAAAAAAACAAACCATATACATTTGAACGTCTTTTTTGGTTTTTATGTATCAACAACAGCTTTTTTAAGCTAATACAATATATTAAAACATATTTAAACCATCATATTCAACTACTGGTGGATCCCCTTGCTGCCACTCAGGCTATTGAGGAGGCTTTCATAAGAGCTGTGCTGGAATTTAAAGAAAAGGATATGGACCAAATGAGGAGTAGTCCCACAGCTGCAGGGTGAGAGCATCCTGAGAGCAGGAAGAATAGGAGGCATATACGGGTGGAAAGTGGGAGGGGGGGTAAACGCTGTTGAGAGCACTGTCTTTATCTCATCAGTCATACTAAGGACTCCATTTCCTCCACCCGAGGCTGGAGGCTACTAAAGCTTGCGGCTGCATTTATACATCGCCATAAATCTCTGATCTATGACGACATTACAGACAAATCAATATGCTTTTAACATCCATCCTCCGCCCTGCGTCGCAATCACCCTTCTCACAAATGGTCATATAATGCAGTAGTCGAGTGGATTGAGTTATGGGGACAATTCCCTGATTTAATAATGAACTGAGCAGGTGGAGGAAAAATGTGTAGTGGTGGGTTGGGGAAGAATATAAGAGCAGTGGGGGAACTCTACTCTCTCAGATCATATCCAAGCAACTTTTTATAGTAGAGCCACATGGTTGTAAAATAACCTTGCAGCCAAATTTACATGCCTGTAATTCCCTGGGATTCAATGTTCCCAGTGCAGGCAGGAAAGAATTACACCAACAGGATATCAGTACATTACATCTTCCCAGAAGGTAAATGATCACACTTAAGGCTGCTGAGCTGAGAGCTCATCAATGCAACTACACCAAGAAATCTGTATTCTATTAATTATATGAATCCCCTGCTCTACTCTATATGCTTGGGTGTAGTTACTCCAATATTGGCTGGAAACTCAGATCCAACTAAAGACCCTGACAGTGGGCCAAAATCACAGCTTCCCATGTCGCCCGGCCTCGATAAAGAGCGGTATGGAAGAAAGGCGGCAGGGAAAAAGCCCTCTCCTATCGGCTTGCAGGGGCTATCATTTCTCTTTTTTATTGCCATTTATTTTCCTCCAGGATTTCGCTGCCAGTATATTGGCAGGCCTTCCAGGAGATGGAGGCAATGAAATTTAGCGCGGACACTTAACACTGGGTCAAGCTGTGTGTGAGGCTCATGTGGTAATATGATAGACAAGTGCTTCCAGTTTAGGGAAAGAGGGCCCTATTTGTGTTACAGGAATAGCAGTAATATGCTCACCCTGACACTCTTTGCAGTGGAAAAAACATCAACCGAAGACCAATGAAAAGGGAAGATACTTTTTGCCAAATGGCATTTATAGTGCAGCAGAAAAAAAAGGTTGAAAAAAGTTGTTTAAAGAGGAAGATCAAATCATTTTCTATCTGGATCATCACTGCTGTGTGAATTCTCAGGCAAATCAAATGGATGAGAATCTAGCAGGGTAGAAGTTAGAAATGACATATGTAATTTGGAGCAGGTGGTACTGGCTGAACTGGGAGCTGATCTGGTAGCGCTGACACCGTTGTTTGGCTTTCTATATAACATGGAGTTCATGACTCGCTCACATGGTGAGTTAAACAGACAACAGTAACTGGTTTTACAGCATCTTCTCTGCCCCATTATAGATTGAGACCCATAGGGAGCACGATTGGGTTTAACCCGTCCAGTGAAAATCCAACAAACCCCGCACAGTCATTGTTTGACTCCATAAATGATGTTAAATCTTCGAAGAGAAAGCTCAGGATCAAGGAATTAATTCGACGGTACCTGATTCTGATGTTTCCAAGGTAGTGGAGAACAGGATGAGTTGTATTTCTGAAAGTCTGTATCTATATCCGAATACAGGGCTGTGATGTGAAAAGCATTTCCCAAAATGTACCATTTAAACCAGTAGGAAAGTTCTACTCAAATAGTTACCATTCAACCCTACTGGGGCAACACCAAGACTATTTTAAGACAATAAAAAATCACATTCCTTAATTTATTGACACAAAACAGGCTAATAACAATAGCTTAAATACAGTTTGGCATCCTAATGTGTTGTGCTTTTATAACTGCTTTTATTTTTGGAGTATTGCATTTCTTATTTTGAAGTCTAGCATGGTTGTGTGTTAAGGATAGGCTCAGGATAGGCCAGTAATAGGGAACAAACTTTAAATTCTGAAGTCACACTGTATCACTGCTGGAAGCCTAATATTTACATAGTTACTATGAGAGGGAGGCTTTTATTTTGTAGGGTATTGTATGTGTTATTTTAAATATCTTGCATGGTTGTGTTGTAAGGATTGTGACCCATCTGTAAAAATGACCCATTTCCTATACCAGAATCACATTGTATTCCTATAATCAACTTAATAGATGCTTAATTTCTGTGGAAAATATAGACTTTTATTTTATTCTATTTTATTTAAGTCAATAAAAAAATTTGCTTTTAATACATTTATAGAATTAAAGGTAACCTATTTTTTTCCCGTTTGTTATATTTCCAAACTTATAAAAATGTCTCCGATATTGGAATGGAAATGTTCATTAAATTTGTCTGGAAGGCTGTACTAAACACATTTTAATTGATCCTGAGTGGGGTCACGAGTGGTGCTGGTGCCTATCTCCAGCTGTCTACAGGCGAGAGTCGGGGTACACCCTGGCCAGTCCATCGCAGAGCAACACAGAGACAAACAGGACAAACAACCATTCACACACACACTCACACCTGAGGAGAATTTAGAGAAGCCAATTGACCTAACAGCCATGTTTTTGGACTGTAGGAGGAAGCAGGAGTACCTGGAGAGAACCCACGCATGCAGGCAGAACATGCAGAATCCATCCATGCAGAAAGAACCTGGACCGGCAATCGAACCCAGAACCTTCTTGATCCTTCTTGCTGCAAGCCACTGAGCAGAGTTTATTCTGGTGTATTCTGGAGTGCTTGAGAAACCCTGTCTTTTATGTTAAGGAATAGTACACCCAAAACATGATTAGCCTTCATTTTCTACTCACCCCCATGCTGAACAACACTCTGGAGTACTTTTTTGATATCTCAAATGCATCTGGAGATCTGGGAGGCTTCTTGCTGTCTGCTGACATTCAAATAATGGAGGTCTATGGTGCCCGAGGCAGAAAGGTCCATAAAAGTCCACAAAAAACGTGTCAATATTCCTCCATACTGCTCGTCCAATGTATTCCAAGTGTCCTGAGTGGGTAGCATCCAGAATTTACTCGAAACGAAGTCATTTAGAATGTTTTTAGAGCATAAACAGTAGTGTATAGGATTTCCTGAAAGCGCGCACATGTGCGTTCACGACGCTACGGAAGCCGGCAGACCAAACCAGATGAAAGTGCGCATTCAGTCTGCTCTGCCAATAATGCAAGCGTAGAAGAAGAAATGTGCTGTTTACCTGTGCAAAGAAAGAAACAACGAAAGAAAAATGTCTGAGGACTTCAGTGTTGAGGAAGAGCATGAGTTCTTTGCCGAGCTGAATGCGCTGGTTTGGTCTGCCGGCTTCCGTAGCGTCGTGAGCGCTCATGTGCGCCCTTTCAGGAAATCCTACACACTACTGTTTATGCTCTAAAAACATTCTAAATGACTTCGTTTCGAGTAAATTCTGGATGCTACCCACTCAGGACACTTGGAATACATTGGACGAGCAGTATGGAGGAATATTGACACGTTTTTTGTGGACTTTTATGGACCTTTCTGCCTCGGGCGCTATGGACCTCCATTATTTGAATGTCAGCAGACAGCAAGAAGTCTCCCAGATCTCCAGATGCATTTGAGATATCAAAAAAGTACTCCAGAGTGTTGTTCAGCATGGGGGTGAGTAGAAAATGAAGGCTAATCATGTTTTGGGTGTACTATTCCTTTAAGATTCGGGCCCCTAGAGTCCTTAGAACACGTAGCTAACCACCACACAAGACCTTGCAGTTACGAAATGTCTTTAATACTTCAGGAAACTGTTTTCCGTTATGCGTGGAAGGC
Source organism: Cyprinodon variegatus (assembly GCF_000732505.1). Taxonomy (NCBI): domain Eukaryota; kingdom Metazoa; phylum Chordata; class Actinopteri; order Cyprinodontiformes; family Cyprinodontidae; genus Cyprinodon; species Cyprinodon variegatus. The sequence goes on along the minus strand of NW_015150908.1, from coordinate 180,314 downwards.
AAATTGCAGCGCACATGGGACCCCTTACATTTCAGCCGAGTTCCACATGACTTGGATTAAAAAGAGACTATTTAGGTTGTTTAACCTGCTTATTTGTTTTAAACAATTACAGATTGAAATCCTGACTGGCTTTTTTAGTTTTTCTCCCCCCTCCTCTTTCTGTCAAGTAATGTTTTCAGCAGCTATCAGTGATCTCGCAATGGCAAATGAATTGGTCCATGACCCTCTTTGCAAGCCATGCCCTTATTCTGTTTGTGTTTTGGTCTGGGCTTCCTCTAGCGCGTAATGGACTTCCTTCTTCTCATAAATCATACTTGTACACTCCTTTTGATTTATTTTTCTATCCCCCCCTCCTCTCAGTTTCTCTCTTCCTACCTTGCTTCGGTGAGTGTACCACATCTTTGTTTGCAGAAAAGCTACAACAGCAGCCAGACAATGCCAGCCTTTTTTTTTCTTTTTCTCTCTCTTTCATTTGGAGAGGCACTTTTGCAGGGACTAAGGGCCACAAATGTCAACCACAGGAAAGCTATTATAAGAGCAGAATTACTTCCCGACTGTTATCAATCCACTCACTGGACCCAGAGAATGGTTAAAAGCCACCATGAAATAAGGCGCAGTTAGACTTTTCTCATGGGTCCCAACCAGGGTTGCTAACCTTGCTATTAAAGACCCGACAAGCTTTGTCAATGCAATCTGCTGAATGCCTTGAGTGACACACAATCGATATTCTCTACTCTCCCGGGTCATCACCAGTGACAGAGGCCTAAGTAATAATACAGCCCTAGCTGCCTGTCCAGCTTAGATCCTTCCGCTGCCACTGTATATATATATATATATTTATAATTTCTTTATCTGCGGCTTGTGAGCAAAATGTCCTGCACAGATTGAAAGAGAAACATAATGGAGGTTAGAGGGAAGTAGGGGAGGGCGGTGGAGTGATGAGGAATTGTGCCGCGTGTCTGGACTGACTCTAGTGAGGGTAGGGAGTGTGAAAGGGCTGAGGTGGGGGGAGTGGGAAAAGGAGGTGTTGGGGTGTGGAGGGCCTCTGATAAATCGAAAATGACTGGCTGCCGAGTTGTAATCTGCCAGCGTCGAGCCCCCTGTAGCAACAAGCCAAATGAAAAAGCATGCTGACAGGCCGGAGAGATGGAGGGCCTGCGGTAGATTGCAGCGGCGCAAGAGGGAGAGAGGAGATGGAGAAGGAAGAGAAGGGGGGAGGGAAGACAAGCAGAGGATGGAGGAATCCGCTGTGTGTGACGTTCAGTCGAGACAGGACGCCACAGAACGTGCAAATTAGGTAAATCACTTAACGCACAGAGACACGTGCAAAGTGCTACAAGCTGAAAACATAAGAGCCCATTCAAATTTCCCAATAATGTCGAACGTAAACACAAACAGTCGTCAGGGTTGTTGCACTGATTATGAGCTGCTACTAAAGAAAGAAATGCACTTTGAGGCTTTATATGTCTTGTAACTGTTCTGCTATATAGTTTGTATTCATTTTAAGGATATGCAGCTTCTAAAAAGAAACATGCATGCACAAACACAGCACACGCAGTTCTGTGGTGTCCTTCACTGAACAGGTGAATCACAATAACAAAACCCGACACAAGAGCTCCACCTACTGCAAGCGCCTTCTCTGCACCCAGTCCTCTGTTGGATCAGCAGATAGTGGAGCTCAAAGCCATGACTCTCCACATACACACAAACAGCAAATTGCAAATAAAGACTTTATTCATTAGAAAAAAAAAATACCCTGTTCTTTCTGCAAAAAAAAAAAAAAAGCTGCCTTTTAAAACTGTTGCTTTTTTTAGCGGCAAAAGACTTTCCTAAATCTCTGTTGAGGAGTTTTGGACCGTTTTTCTTTCCCCCCTTGTTTCAGTCACACACATTGTATTGTTTTTAACCTAAACACCACACTAATTCACAGCATTTCAATCAGATTAAATATCTGAGTCATCTAGGCCATTCTAGAACCTTCATTCAGAGGTTGATTTACTGGTGTGCTTCAAGTCAGATGCTTTGTCTCAATATGTGTACTTGTGCGTTCTCATGTGCTCGTGAAATGTCATCAGCCTCAGCCCTAGTACTGTTCCAATTCACAACAGACTGAGAACTGACAAAGTCTCCTGATGTTGTTCTCGCCCCTGCCTCTTTACCCAGAATGCATCAGAGCAGACTTGTCCGTTCTTGAGATTGACAGCTGTCCCAGCATGCACTGCTGCAGCAGCAGCTTCCAATGGAGCGCTCACAGAGCTCAGAGTATTAAGCTAAAAGTTCTCTTTTCTGTTGCTGTTGTTTAATAAAAGTATGTTTTAAGATCATTTGAGGAAAGAACATTATACTTTTAAGCGTCACTATATGGCCCATTGACTGATTTAATGGTGAAATGTAGGTGAAATGCAGCTCCAGACGAGCAGAGATTGTGGTGACGTCCAGAGTACGCTTCTGTTCCAATTGACCCATATCTATGCTGCGTGCTCCCGTTCTCCCAGAGTCCAGACTTTCCCGTGTTCTTCTCAAGAACATATTTGGTGAGAACACGAGTCCGTATTCGCGTTCTTGTGAATTGAGAAACAGCCATAGTCTTGGTGTATAATCCAGTTTTGCTAGACCATCAGTTCTCAAACCGATGGCACATTGAGATTCTGGTAGAAAACTTAATATTTGGGTCAACAATCACAGCAGGTCATCCAGAAACAAAGCTCTAGACCAGGACTCCTCGAGGTCAGATGTCCTGCACTTTTTAAATGTATAACAGCTTCAACAAACCTGAGTAAAATAGCTAGGTTCATTAGAAGGACTCTAGAGAACTTCACAGCATGCTGAGGAGCCATTGGCATCGCCAGAAAAGGTTCTTAGGGATGGATAGGCAGGAACCAATATGCACTGAGTCTGGGCCAATAATAAAAACCAATTTGGGGTGAGTCTATATTAACCACACTGTGCCAGCAGAAACATGAACAAGCAAAACATCAATATTTTTCAAATAAATCACTAAGGAGCGGCTAAGATTTCCCTTAAACCCCTTCCTAATAAAATGACACACGTTTACACTTCAATGGTGTCTAAATGAATTGTTTATAGCTCTGCATAAAATAAATATTGAATCAGACACTGTCTCTAATTCCATAGAAGACTCTGCCATGACTGCAGACATAACTTTAGCATCTTCCCCATGAAGCACACAGACATAGTTCTGAAAAGAGCAGGAGTTTTTCTTTTTGTCTTATTTAATGCTTGTTCATAGATGTGATTAGTTAATTAATGTTAATAATTTTGTCAGTTTAAGGTTGATGTACTAACAACTGACATATCTAATTAGCGAGAACGTTCTAACTGCTGCCATTATCTGTTTTAGAGGGGAGCTGCTTTTATAAGGTGGTTGTGAAGTATTTTACAATGGGAAAAAAGGGGAAATGACCTGGTCATGGTGGCTATAGGGGTGGCCAATGATTAGCTGTGGGTGGCCATGGCAACCCCTAGACCCCCTTCTATTTCCTCCCTGCTGACCAGGTAATACATCCATTTAATTTAGGTGTGGAAGCAGAGACACGTCTACAAAGACACCCAATCCAAGACCATCCTACCACCTTGGGTAAATGTGATCTTCCTGGATGAGATGTCAACACACTATTTGAGTCATTTTGGCAGATCTGCCACTTCTTTAAAGGTCCATATTTTTATTGGTAGATGCAGCATTAGTCTCTCTGTAGATTGTTGAAATTCTCAAAGTCAGAAATGCTTTTATACGCTATTTAAACATAAGTAAAAATGTCTTGCAATACGTGTTTTTTTCCCTTTTTAGCAGGTAAATATGCCAAAAAAATTATTATTTTGCCCTTAAAATAAGATAATTAAATATGTACTTGAAATAAGATAAGATAAATCCTTTTTTCTTATATTTATCCTTTTTTGTAATCCTTTTTTTCTTAAATATAATCAATGTTTTCCCTTCCCAAAATAAATTTCTTTCTAGATAAATTGGGCATGCTGCTATTTTTGTTTTGTTTTTGCAAGGCAACTCCAACCAACTCCAATGTCCCTGTTGAAGAAAAGCCCACACTATGATACAGGCACCACCATGCTTTGGCAATGCTAACAGTGTATTTAGAATACACTAGACTACATTTTCTGGTTACCATTTTATCCTAACCTTCCTAATAACATTCTTTCAAGTGGTTCTTGCATCAACTTTTTCTTTTTTCGCACAGAACATCGTTAAAAACTGGATTAACAAAAATCTAGCTAAAGTCTAACCATCTAACCAAAGCCTCTTTCCCACTGAAAATACCGGGTTAACGCGGGTTTTTTGACCCGCAAACAATCGGCATTTGGCACCCTTCCCACTGACACCATCACCTTGTTAGCATTGATGATGTCACCAGTACCACATAGACCATGAAACTAAAAAATGGACATAAAAATGTAAGCCAGGGCGTAAACAGTGTGCATAATTGTTTTGCTCTTTTATCTTTCCGAATCCCTCTCAACAGAGCATGTTTATTGAATGTAAACAGAGTTTTTTTCGGCTTGTTCCATTAGAAGCAACTGGCTCGGTGTGTTGATGACTTTATGTTGCTTTCAATGGAGTCACGTAAATTAGCAGCTCAACCCGGCTCTGGTGTTCCCACTGCATGCCGATCAGAGCAGAGAGGATTTTAACACAGTTCACTTGCCGAGTCATTTGAGCCGAGCAGACACACGTGAGTGAGCTGTTCCCACTGTTTATTATTAGATTATAAATAAGATTATTAATCTTATTTTGGGAAAATTCTACTTAAAAATGAATGCAATAATTTACCAGTGCAGTAAGACTTGGTAAGACTGCTTGCTTTAAAAATATCAACCAGGGGTAAACCAATTAAAAATCAGCAGGATCCGAATAAAGAAAATCAACAACCAGTAAAGGTCCAAAGACTTTTTTAATAGTCTCTTACTTTAAACAGAATTTAAACCTGAAATAAAATGCAGGTGTTTATGCATCCATTTTATACATTGACTTTTTAAATAATAATAAAAAAACATACCTAAAAAAAAAAGAATATAAAATGTGAATATAAAGTGTTTTTTGAAGTAGAGAAAAACAATCGTTCAGTTTGGTATATAGACAATTTCCTGATTCACATATTTTATAAAACACCTGAACTGACCGTTTTTTTTGTTTTTTTCTGTCTTAATGTTGGCAGTGGGCTTTATGCTGCCCTGCAAGGCTTTAAACCTGGGTTTGAATTGAGACTAAGCCATTCTAAAGCACATATCAAGGTGCTCATTTTGAGCCTGGATCCAGATTTATTTTTGATTCTGTTCATGGTGGAGAATCCTGCTTCACAGCAGCAGGTTGAGCCAAACATCCTCTAAATGTTCAGGGTCATCTTTGAGCACCATTTCACTTTTCTTTCACCACTTCACCACAGTTCTTCCAGCAGTCCACACTTTCTCTGCTCTCTTTTTCTCATCATCTTCTCCTTCTTTCCCATCGCCCGGCTTGCCACAGGTTTGCCTGCTGTGTCTAAAAGTAGCAGCAGCAGCAACCCAGACTGACAGCAGCTCATTGGCTAATTTGTATCATGTGTAGCCTGGTGCCGGACACTCTGGAGGGAATTACCGTATTAACAGGAGAAGCGGTGCAACTGAAGTTAGACACTGCTAACGGACAACATGCTGTCATTTATTAATGTTTTGAATCAGGTTGGGTCGGGATTCGCCAGCTGGTGGGTCCGGATCTGGACCACAGTCCACTAATCCGTGACCTCTGCTATATACCATCATTTCAAGACGTTTTCCCAAATGCACATTTTTTAGAGTCAAGGCAGATCATTCCACTTATTTTGAGTATTTTCTCCAAAAAAAGATTTATAATTTGACAGAATATTCTCTTGATTAATATATCTATGGCATATGAGGTTCTACGTTCTGAGGTTTGGCAGTGTTGTCCTGCCTAATATGAACTTTAAAGTGCAACATAAAATAAAAAATAAAAAAAAACAGTTAAATCAGACACTCTTTTATTTTTACCAGCACTGTGGCCTGTAGGTTGCAGTTTTTCATTCAGCATCTGTGGCAGACTGAAGGAGGGCAAATCGAGACAGGGCTAATGAGGGTGCAGCACTTTGGCCTCCTCTTACAGCCTGATCCAATGTCAGCTGCAACAAAAGCTAATGGCTAAGCCTGCTCTCTCCGTCTGAGTGTTGTGTGTAAGCCTGATGCCTGCTAAGCAGGGTCTTACAGTAGCAAGGTGAAAATAAGGGAGTCCCTCTCCCCAACAGGAGCTTGCTGGCTCTGATGCGCAAACTGAATTTCTTTGCTAAAAATGCAAGGTCAGTTCAAACTCAGGAGTGTTATGATTGGGAACTGGATAAAGCTGATGCAGAAAGTCCTGTTAGACGTCACTGACGGATCCCACCCACCAGGACTGCAGAGAGCTCCGAGCAAACACTCAGTCTGCACAGCCATCCATTTCCTACCCAGTTTACACATCTACATCAGATGAGCTGCATATATTTAGAAATCACCAGTGGCCCAGCATGGGGCCTAATGAATGCAAAAACAGCAGGGAAGCCGCATCGTTGTATTTTCAGCAGAATTATCACCAGCTCTTTGTTTATCCGCTGCTTCTTTTATTCCCCCCAGCCTCATCGCTGCAGCAGCAGAAGACATGCCCGACAAGGAAACAGGGGCCTTGAAACTGTAAAGGCTTCATCCCTCCTCCTCCCTTCTGTTTCATTTGCAGAGCCGCTGATCACAGTCAGGCTGTTGAAGAGAAAAGCCATCTCGCTCACAGCATGGCTGCTGTTTCAGGGCAGTGCCGATCTGCTGCGTGCACCCTGACTTCCCGCGCTCCCACTGGGCTATTCAGGAAATCACGGCTGATACTGAGCCGTTTTGTCTAGCTTTTGTGCTCACCCTCGGTCGCACTGGGTAAGAAAGAAATAATAAAAAAAAAATGGAATACAGCGTTTCCCTCCCCCCCTCCCAGAGGAAACATTGGAAATGATTTTTGTTACCCTCAGTGTGGAAATTTTTCGTGAATGGCACAGAAAAAATTGAATAAAACAATTTAAAGGGCTTTCTCTGCAGGAGTGAGAGTCTGCCCGAGGCTTTTTGAGAATACTGGGGAAAATTGGGTTTTCAGTCTGTGGTTCATGACAGAAAACGTAAAGCCTTTACTGGAACAAAACTGGAGTAATAATTTCAAATAGACCAGAAGATGACTTTATGCGTGCAACAAAAAAAAAAAAATAAATAAACATCCACAGAGACCTAATCAAAGAAGAAACTAACATGAGCTCAATACTTTGAATGTTTGCAGGTTCCCACTGCGAAAGATTTAGTCACCGCTGCACATTGGTTGTAAATGGGGGGGAGGGAAAAGGGATGGGGAGAAAAAAAAAAAAGCAGATTTCAAGTCTACAATTAGAAAAAAAAATAACCATGCTTGCCGATAAGGCTGAGTGTGACTTCAGAGTGAAACAGATGTGAGGCGCGCACTGATAACTGTATGGAATGCCTGATTAAAGAGCAGCTCTGCTTTGTTATACTGTGACCTGACTGGGATGAAACACGAAGCAGAACAGAGGCTTGTTAAATCAATAACAACAGCATCACCGGGGGTTCTTCATGATAGTACAGCTTATCTACTCTCTTCTCAAAATAAAAGTCATTGATTAAAAAAAGCATTACCACCATTAAAGAGACCCAAGATTAAATCTGACAATAGACTTTATTTAATAAAACTTAAATTTAGTTGTAAATACAATTTAGTAAAAATACTGTAAGCTGTTTAGTTTTATTTATCCACATTCTCATATGGATGTTTACCTAATGTCTACACTGCATTGCATTCTGGGTAAATGATGTACGCTAGCTGCTGTAGCGCTAGCTAGAAAACAGCCATGAGTAACATTAAAACTTTTAAAACAGAGTTGGTGTTAATGTGGCTGCTGCCAGGAGATGCTAAAAAACTACGCTACAAAGAGCTCCAGTTTGTACAATAGCTGAGGCTGTTAGCTGTTAGCATCTAGATCAAAGGTTTGCTAACCCTAGGGGGTCCATGCAGGGACTTAGGGTGGCCAGATGTCCGGCTTTAGGGCGGACAGTCCGGATTTTCATTGCACTGTCCCAGCCGGACGTGTATTTCTCCTCCTTTACCCCCAGATTCCACATACTCCGTCAGCGCTCTGCCCCGCTCACCTACGAAGTACTCGTCTGTCATGTAAATCAATGAGAGCTGTTCCA
>NW_015150908.1:167897-170981 GCF_000732505.1 Cyprinodon variegatus | reverse complement strand
AATTTATTGATATGCCGCACAATGTCCTCCTTTTTGGTGCTATAGAAATGGCCACCCTACAGGGACTGCCTGGGGGTCGCGAAAGTTTTGGTTATATTCCCCTCTGAAATTCTTTCCACTAATTGAAATGTCTTTAAATCCACACTAACATGAATTCAACACACTGTAGTAAACAGATAAATGGAGGCAGAAGATGTCTTTCAGTCATCAGTGCACACATTCAGTGACACACAAGCTGGGCACCGTTTCAGTCACAACACCTGTCCCATCAACCAGGAATCACAATCAGAAATACTTTAATAATCTCAGGGCAAAATTACTTTCATTACATTACTACATATGTAATAGAGTGACTATAGGACCAGTTTGATATAACACTATTTCGTACAATATATATAATTAGCAGGTCCCTGCTCCATCTCGCCATCAGTTTGGGGGTCCTTGGCCTGGAAAACATTAAAGACCCCTGATCTAGATCAAAACATATTAGAAAGGTGTGTTTAAACGAAAACCACTGAACGATGCTTCATCATCCCTTTAAACAGTCATTCATTGTCTTCGGATTTAATTTTGATTTCATGTTAGCTTATGCTAATTTTAAGTGGCTGTTTTGACATTTATCAGCCTGACTGAATGTATACATGATCCCTGAAATACATTTCTTCCAAATAAAGATAATACAAATGGTGACCTGTAAATTAATGTCTAGACATCCACAATGTTTATTCCACATCTTAAGTATGTCATTTTGTTAGAAATGTTCATTTTGACAAGGAAAAAATTATTTCAGTTGTCAGATAAACATGTCCAGACAACATAACAAATAATAAAACAGCCTGCCTGTTGTAATCACAATAATATCACAGTAGAAAACTAGTTTATTGCTTGAATTGTACAGGATCAATGTATCTTTTTAAATGCTATCATCTGGCAGCAGGTGAAGATAAAGAATAAAAACGTTGTAACAGGTAGGACCTGTTCTTCATCTCATGGGGTTCCTCCTCATTTTGATTATGTGTTCCGTTACACAAGAAACACTAAGAGGCTGTTTGACTGTGCGGGACATGGCATTTCCTTTTCTCAAAAGCTGTGTTTGTGTTTTCAAAATCTGACCTGTCTAATGAACCTACTGGCTGGTTTTCTTTTTATTGTTTGGATAAAACTATGACGAAACTCTCCAGACTACATCAGGAAACAAAACAACGTAATTGGCTTTAAGGGAAGCAGAGACAGAGCGCCCTCTGAGTTTATCTAGAAAAACCTGCTTCCGACCAGGTTTGCTCTGGGGAGAATGTTACTATGGCAACGGAAACAGAGGTTGGGGAAACTCTGTTAAACGGAAAAGTAATTTCAGGTTTAAAACGCTTACGAGTTTTCAGTAACTTCCTTTGTGAATCAGACCCCCGTTTAGGTGATTTCATGTTTCCATTTAAATGAAGGCCACCCGCCCTCATGATCCCTCCATCATGTTATGATGGTGTTATTAATTGCATATTTGCATTTTAGATATAAACACAGCTGACATGTGTTACTAAATTTATGTTTATTATGGTGTTTTTTTGTCCTTTGCTGCAGGATCCCACGTTTTGTTTTCTCCCTTTCAACCTTAAAATTGCTCATCAATCATCAAATATTGCACTTACTGTTTACTTTGTAGTCTGATCATTTCCAGTGGTATTTCTGTTACTGTTTTTTTTTTTTGTATGTTTTCACTGAACTAAAGGTTTATTTTATATTAAGATCTTTGCTGCATCTATGTTCTATTTTGGTCTCAGCAAGTTCCCAACTTTGCAGATTATTACAATATTTCATCATTGAAAGGTTCATCTATTTTACAAAAACACTTACTATAATACATTATTATACACAAAGCGATATATTTTCAGATTCTACTTCCTTAATTTAGGCGATTAAATTAGTTTTTTTTTTTTTAAGAAATTACCATGTCGTATAAAAGCAATATATGTTCTTGATAGTTCTCCATATAAATTCCTGTTATTGCAGCCAGACAGGTCAGTCTACTGCCCTCAGCTTCCTTCTAATGCTGGGTCTGATATCTCACATGCTTCTCTTGACACAGATTCTGATAGAGCTTAGTAAGGTTGGTTTTGTTGGCAAACCAGACAAATTCATACTGCTGGAAAATGGACTCTCTGTAAAATGTTAGCAGAGAGAAGCATAAAGTGCTGAGCTGACCTTGGTTTTGATGAAACTCAAAGGGCTGGAAGCAGATAACATGAACTCCTAACTCCTTACTGAAAAAGGTGGGTATAATACCATGAACCGAGCTCAAATAAAAGCAGCACTACTTCAACTTTATTTCTATCCTCATGAAATTAAAAAGTAGTCCAATAAATTGCTCAATTAATAGTAATAAAAATAGTGTGCAAATCAAATTACTGTTTTAAAAAACTTTTATTTTTCATTATAGAGATCAAACAGACATAATAAAAGGTAATGTAACATTTCATGTTTTAAAACTAAAAAGAAAGAAATGAATAGAAAAAAATTTAAATCTGGAGCAAATATTTCAGACAGAAATAGAAATGTTAATGGTAGGGCTGAAACAATTAGATTCATCAATCATGGAAATAATCTACTTAGAGAAATAATTATACCAAGATTGTAAAAAAATATATATACATTTTTGATTTAAGACAAAAAAAAATGTGTCTGTCAATATGCTCTAACCAGAACTCCTCAAATGGAAATGTTTGACTTTCAGCTGATTTTATTTTGTAAAAAGTGTTCTTTAAGAAATCTTTGGCTATCCAATGATTAATCGATTAAGCAAAAAAATTATCGACAGTTTAATTGATTAGCTAAATAATTGTTAATTGCAGCGCTAGTTAGTTTTCAGTGGCTTAGTCTAAACCAGAGGTCACAGATTAGCGGACCACGGTCTGGATCCACCTGCCGGCTAATATGGACCCAACCTGATTGAAAATATAATTTCACTTGTGCTGCTTCTCCTTTTAATACGGTAAAGCCCTCCAGAGCGTCCGACACCAGGCTACATGTGGTCTAAATGATCCAATGGGCTGCTGTCAGTCTGGGTTGCTGCTGCTGCTACTTTTAGACACA
>NW_015150908.1:161297-167467 GCF_000732505.1 Cyprinodon variegatus | reverse complement strand
AAACTGAATGATTGTTGTTCTCTACTTCAAAAAACACTTTAGATTTGGAAAAATTTTCTTTTTTTTATTTTTTATTCAATGTATAACATGGATGCATAAAAACCTCATTTTATTTCACTGTTAAATTCTGTTTAAAGTAACAGATTATAATTCAAAATGTCTCCAGACCTTTACTGTTTGATGATTTTCTTAATTCAGACCCTGCTGATATTTAATTGGTTCCTCCTGGTCTAAAGTAAGGAACCCTTGATAACAGGCTAAAGACCTGCTAGGTTAGATCTACTAGTCCAAAGATGTCGACCTGTGAGATGGCATTTTTCAATTTTACTTGGATATACTGCATGTTTATTTACTTTGTCTCGTTATTTTTTAATCAATTCCATCTATTACTTGCATTATTTATTTTATACAGCACTTTGACCAGCCTGTGGTCGTTTTTGATTGATTATGTAATTATATTGAAAATTCAGATTTTGATAGGGAGACAAAAATAGATTTAACTATTTAAGTGAAATCGACTATTTGATGTAAAGGATTTATCAAATGCTTTATTCAAGGAATGAAAGCACTTAGCATAAAGGTAGTTTAATATCAAATAATAGAGAAGCTCTAAAACTGCAAATGACATTTACAGAAAGTATTTCTGTTATTTATCAGGCACAAAAAGGAAGACTTAAAGCAGAGGAAATATTCAGAGCAGGGAAATGTTTTTTTTGTCTCTGTGTGGTCTCACCAGAGAATAAAGACTGAGCCAAACAAAAAAACGGCTAAAACAAACAGTGACTGCCTTCAAAAGCTTCCCTCCAAGTCTGGATTTTATCACCGCTTTTCTCAATTGTTTCCCGATAACTCCTCATTTACGGCTGCCTGTACAGAACTACATGAAAGGATGCCAAAATTCTTCTTTTTTTTTTTTAAAGGCAGGATAAAGTGAGAGCAGCCTCAACAGAACTAAGGTGGAAATCCCCCTGAGCGCTCTTTTTAACACACGGCTAAATAATTTATCACAGCCAGAACAAAGCCTGAGTCTAACAGTGTAGTAACAGCAGTCTCTGATGAACGCTGCATTTTCTTTCCTTGTCCCACAAGAAGCAAGAACAAGTCGGCACTTCTGCTCTCAGCCAGGGCCCGGAAAACTCCTCTCGGTTGTTAGAAAAGGTATTTGACCTGCCTGCAGAGTCAGAGTTATGTCTATGCTGGAATGAAGACGAAGAGCAGCGGGCTGTCACCCCTCTGTTGACCTGCTGGTGGTGCTGCATGACCACACCAGGAGGAAGCAGAGTGGAAAGACGATGACAACTGGACAATGTAACACAAGTCCTGGGCAGTAATCATGTTTAAAAATGAAGAGATTTTCTTATAGGGTATGGAAGGAATTTTGTGTGATTATTTGTGCAAATATGAACCAAAAACAATAAACAGATACACAGTGTGGATGCTTTTTTTTTTTTGGTGATTTTATATTTACGATTTATATTTTTCATTGTCTACACTCAGTACTCCAGTTGAGCGGGATGAGGGGGGATGGCAACCACCCTCTTAAAATTTTTTTAAAAAGTCTCCCCCTTCTCAAATGACAATCCCCTGTAACATTTTATCACTGAATGTGTAAAATATTTTAATATATATTAACAGTAATGGCAATAATATTGCCTATAGCGGCTTCCTTAAAGATCCTTTAGGCCGCTAAGAGTTCGGGTTGGGTCCTCCTTTCTTGCCCTATTTGTGACATGCTTAAATGTTTATATTGTTACAGATACGCTGGAATCCAGGATTAGCACCAGCATGAGTTAATGACAGCGCAGCAGGGATGATTGTGGCAAACAAAGTTAGATCCATTAATTAATATTGCCCTTTTAAAATTCGGCGGGCTTTGGGCTTACGAGTAGCCTGAGCAAAATAAATAAAATCAAAGAAGTTTCCTACATTGAAGCTGTTTTCAGTGGGAAATGAGTCCCTAACTCTGTAGGGGCAGTGATAGTCATGCCAGTCCAGGGACTGACTGCAGTTCTACTGTAAGGTGCCTCGGTCAAGGTCGTAACAACCACACCATGCATATCGCTTTAGGGTTAATAGACTCTATTAATTAGGGTGTGTATGGTTCCAAAAGAAAATAAAAACTTCCTCCATCGGGTACTCTAGCTTCCTCCCACAGTCTAAAAACAGACTGTTAGTTTACTTGTTTTCTCTAAACTGTCCTTAGGTGAGTGTGCATGGCTGTATGTGGCCAACAGACTTGCGACGAGTTCAGGGTCCAGTCCCTATGCCCATTAATCGACCCCACCGCCAACCTCATGGAACAAGAGGCATGGATGGCCGTTAAATCCTGACAAAATGTTTTACTACAGTGCAAATGAAATGAAGCACTCAGACTGATCTAAAGAGGTGTTTGGATTGGTTCCCTTCAGGTAGCGGATGGTTCCTCTGGGTGTAGATCTACACCAAATAAACATCCCTAATGTATCTCTGCCTCAAACGCACCATAGACTTCTTTGGAAGGTAGTTGATGAAAACAAAGGCCTTCTTGAATTTTCCATGTGAAGGGGGAGCAAACACGAGCTGGAACCCCGACCCTTCTTATGTGAATCACAGTCTCCTTCCAGATGTAGGCTTATTGCTATGATTTCAGAGAACTGTTATTAAAAACAGAAAGCCTGTAGAGTCTTGTGGTTCCATCTCACCAGCAGTGCCTGTGCATCCTAATGACTGCAGTGAGAACCTGCAAGATCAAGGAACCTTTTGTTTACTTTCATGTTGAAATGCAGACCAAGAACTAAACACAATGGTTTTGTGAGGTAAATAATAGCAGAGGAGCCGCAGCATTGATGGGTTTCTAATTCCTGGTGTTCACCACAGCTCTTCTGGACGCCATCCAGACCGAACTGAGAAAGCACCAGCTGCAACAAAGTACACCGACTCTTTTAGAGTTATTACAACAATAACTGGAGCAAGATATACACTAGTTTAACACTGATTCAGAGCAGGACCAAATGCACTTGGATTGGTGTTAAATTTAACTCTTAAAGTGTTACTTTAACACTGGAAATTTTACTGTTAATTAATTTGATTCATTAAATCAAAAAATCTGGGGATAAAAGTTTAAATATGAGTTATATAGACTTTATAGTTATATAAACTTGAAGTTCTGACTTCTTGTCTACTTTTCTTTACAGAAAATCTAAACTCTGTGTGTGTTCATCTATTACAGGAGTAGTTACGATATTTCCACTTCAACAGAAAGAAAAACAACTTGTGCTATTATTATTTTGCTATCATTCAATCAGTGCATTTCTGTTTTTATATTAATTTCTTTGCATAAAATGTACCTTTTATTTATACCAAAATGACACCCTTGAATTAACTTGCCTTATCCGAGCAGAGTATAAGTTGTATAAGTAAAATTATTTTTTTGCTCATAGAAACCACCAGAACAAAAGCAGAATATTTAAAAACCAATACAGTCAGTACTCGAGTTGAGGGGGGATGAGGGGGGTGGCATCCCACTTCTTAAAAAAAATCTTCAAAATCATCCCATTTCAAATGACCATCCCCCCATACTAACCCTAACCCTAACCCTGTGACATTTTATTACTGAATGTGTAAAATTTCTACTATATATTAACAGTTATGGCATTAATATTGCAATTTCTACATTTGGTGGGATTTGTGGGCTTATGAGAAGCCTGAGCAAAATAAATAAAATCAAAGAAGCGGCCATCAATGACTATGAATCTGATCCCAGTGGGAAATGAGTCCCTAACTATGTAGGGGCAGTGATAGCCATGCCAGTCCAGGGACTGACTGCAGTTCTACTGTAAGGTGCCACGGTCAAGGTCAATGACCGGCATACCTGACATGTAACAACCAATACCATGCATATTGCTTTAGGTTGATAGACTCTATTAATTAGGCTGTGTATGCATCCAAAAAAGTTAAAGGGTGGGGTAGCCTCAATTAAAATGATGGTCTTACCAAGAATTAACTACTTATTTTTAATGATCCCAAATAAACCATCACCCGAATGGTTTAAATCTCTGGATTCTTCCATCTCTAAATTTTTTTGGAAGGACAAACCCCCTCGTATCAGCTTAAATAAACTACAGTATACTAAAGACGCAGGGGGACTAGATCTACCTAACTTCCAAAATTGCTACTTAGCAAATAGACTACAATATATCTCTAAATAGATTACATTAATCCCTTAGATGAGCCCTGGATAGACACAGAACAGGAAATATGCAGTAATATCATAATTTCAGATTTGCCGTTTATTAGCTCTAATATCAAGCGGCACTCATGTTTTAAAAATATTAACATCAGCTCTTCCCTGACAGCATGGTGAGAATTTCTTAAAATGACGAAGTCATCACTTATCCCGTGCAGTCGTACACCCATCTGCAATAACCCTGACATCCTACAAAATAATAATATGATAAACTTTCCGTATTGGAAGAATAAATGTATTAACTATCTGGATCATTTGTTTGATGGAACAGAGTTTATCACATTTGCTGGATTAAATATGCAGAATTAGCATTGAGTTAGAAGCTTTATATAGTAGCCCGAACACTTGTTTTGGCTTAGAAGACATGCTAACTGAACCAGAAGAAAAAGCAAGTTTTTGGGCTACTATATAAAGCTTTGAACTCAATGGTAATTCTGACAGAAGAACATTTTCAAACTTAGAAACTAAGTCCAGTGGATTGTTTTTTAACTTTTTTGGAATGACGATGACCTGGATGACCAGCATACCACTATGTATGCTTCCAATAAAAAAAGAAAATTCGACCACCTACCTTCTTTTATAACTAGACTACTGAATACATCTTTAATCTATCCAACAATTTTGAATATGAATACTGTTCAGTAAATGGAAGTGAGACTTTATAAATCATACTTTAAGTTTACACATGATAAATAAATTTGTAAATAAATAAACATCAATATTTCTAAGACTCTCTGACAACATCTGCAAATTATTTTCCTATGAAAGAGTTAACTCCCAGCTGCCATTTAGAAGCAGAAATTTAACAGTGCGATTAATGAAACTGTTGCTAAATCAATTCCAATTATCAAGCAGATTTTCCTCTAATGCAGGGCGGCAGGCCGCACAATGACCAGCTCCTGCAGCAGCCATTAGATCAAATCACTACACCCCCAATCTGCATAACCAGCACTACAACACTACAGAGGTTGGAGCCGAACAGCGATCAACATCAGGGGATATATGTGCTTCCTCTGGATTTATGGAAATACGGATGGAAAGTAGAGATCAAGGCAGCAGATTTATACATAAACAACAGTAAGAGAAAGCATCTCCAGTCAGAGAGCGAGCTCTGAGCAGCAGCTTGGACAAGTGTGTCTGATTCAGTGGGAAATCGATCAAGGAGATGAATAGGTCAACAGGGAGCTGTGCTCTGACACGATCAATCAGAGGACCGGCTGGAAACACAATGGAAAATGTTTGAGCTAAAGCAAGTAAGACAGCTCGACATGGCCTTTCATCATGTCTCTATCAGCTCTAGGATTTCTTTCTTTTAAAATTTGAACAGATGTTTAAAGGAAGTAGCAGGTCACTGGTGCAAAAACTGATTTACTGTAATTCTGCCTGTTCGTCATCATCAGGCTCCTCAATGAGGCTGACACCCGGTGGCAGCTGGCCAATAGAGGGCGCTAGGGCGCCGCCCCACCCACCCAATTACCCTGATTTAGACATTGAAAAAATATTTTTTTTATAATTTAATTTTAAGTTAACATTTAATATATTTTGAAATATACTAATATGTATTTCTTAGATGTGCAAGACACATATTCTAATAATCTTCAATGACTGCTAAAGCGTCATTCCATTTTTAGTCGGATTGGTGATGAATTTCCGCCCCAGGGCGCAAAAATCTTTGCCCATTGACTCTCGTTAAAAGTTGTCCATGCGCAGTAGCTCCTATAGCAGGTATAGGAGCAAAAAAGCGCTGAATGTTGGAAAAACTGTAAATCATATCTCAGTCTTGTGCTTACATTTTATCACTACTGCACTTTAAGAAATGGAAATGTTCTAAGAGCTGTACAGAATGAAATTTTGTTTTGTATACACCCTGTGTGTACAAAATGAGAATAAAGTTTGCCTAAGTATAAAGGGCTGGTTATCCTCCTGCAGCAGTGTGTCACAGTGA
>NW_015150908.1:157196-160443 GCF_000732505.1 Cyprinodon variegatus | reverse complement strand
TAGATTTGACCAATCAGAGGCCTTTTGTCTGCGGTCACCTACAATTTTGGAGAGGTGCAGCAGAGTGTCGGGGACACACACGCAGACGATCTGGTTTCTGAGTATAAATTAGTCCTAAGTCTACTATTGCAATGGGGAATAAAAGTCAGATTTCTTTTTTGTGCATAGAGACATGTCTTATACCCCATTTACACTACCCTTGAAAAACCATGCCGAGACCAGTCCGACTTATCGTGTGTAAATGGAAAGCAAACTGAACTGAACCAAGCTAGAAACAATTGAACCGAGCTAACTGCAGACCAGTTCCAGAGGTGGGCTCTGCTCGGTTTTTCCCTGGCTCGGTTGTCTGATAACAAGAGCGCATGAGCAGAACGCGTCATCTCCGTCTGGCTGCACATCCCGATTCACACTCCATTCTAGTAGTTGGCGGTAATTCCCCTCCGGAAAGAGAAGAAGAAGAATAACTTCTTCTTCAACTATTAACAACAATCGAAATCTTCTCCACGCAACATTTTAAATAATGGCATTTTAAATAATAACACCGAAGTACAGCAATAATAATCAAGCATAACTTTCTGAATGTGACGGGCGCCGCCATTTTGATTTGCTTGATTCCCTCCTTCTTCGTCTTCTTCTTCTTGTGTTTTATGGCGGTTGGCAAATAACTTTTGGTGCATTACCGCCACCAACTGCTTGATTTCCTCCTTTAATACTGACAGTAATACCGCAGATAGTCACTAGGAGGCGAGGAGGTGAGGAACCGAGATAGCGTGATGTGTAAACGGTCGTCAGAACCGAGATCGGTCTCGGCATGGATCGGTTTTTCAAGGGTAGTTTAAATGGGGTAAAAGAGGATTCTGAGAAAAGGAGCACCAACTACTGGAAACGGTGCGGAGGCCTACTGATGAACTAGTAGATTTAGTGTATTTTGTTTGAGTCTTGCACGTTGCAGTTCAGTTGCGTTGTATTTACACTCAGCAGTTATCTCGGTTACCTTGCTTGGACCGCTGTCTGCACAGTTTCAAAAGGGTCGGGTAAATGGGCCTATAAGTAAAAACTAGATCATGCATTCAGTTGTTAATAAAGGATTTAATGATCCGACATATTGAAGAGGGACACTGAAGAAAAGCAGATCTTTATCTATTTATCTTTAAATATTTATCCAAGGGGATAAATATTTCTCCATAGTACTAAACTTTAACTGTATCTGCTGTTTGGTAATCCAGGATCCAGGTGGTTTCTGACAGTGAGAGGTGTCTGCCCCTGACACCTCCAGCACCTTGTCTGAGGAGGTGGTGAATGTTGTTTGTTGTCCATGCTCCATAGCTTTCCTGTAGTCTGACAGCGGATGGATTTTACAATGTGACTGAATGGCAATTGAATCAAACATGTGGGGGAGGGATGGATGGCGCAAGTGGGGGTCTCCCACAAGTCGTAGCCTCCCCTCTGCTCTCATGTTTAAAACATGAGAACATGTAAATACGTTATTCCAAGCATGCATTAATGATCACTGAGGAACACATTCTAAGCACCAGGCCAATTAATAAAAGATGACACACATATAAAAGCCCATGCCCCCTCCCTCCTGTCTGCAACCTCCCCCCACCTCCCACCCCAGCACTTGATCCTTTGAGACACATTTCATGCCAGTTCTTAACCTTGTTTTATTTCTGTGCTGCTCGGGGGTGCGGTGCAGCTGGAGTAGCACTGAATAATAAATGGAGGCTATCAGAGTGCCAGACTACTGTAGACAAAGTCTGCTCCACAGAAGATACAGCCGGGGCTCTCACACATGTGCAGGCAGCACACATGCACACAAAAGCTCTGGGCCTGATTGGATGCTCTCCAGAGAGGAAATGAGGAGGTTAACTGATCTCTAAGGGAACTGTGGAAAGAGGACGCGCGACGAAAGATAAAGCATCCCAAAAACACAAATACATTCAACTTTGAATGCACAAACTACACGGACAGGAAACTTCTTAGTGAGTCATGCTGCTAAAACTGATACATGAATGAACATGGAAGGGCTTATGGGTTATGAGGAGGACACTCGTTCCTGTGGAACATTTTTAGCTGGCTAGCAGATTGCTTAGAGCTAAAACAAAGATGATGTTTTGAGGAAAAATCAAAAATGCTGCTTCTAAATAAAACAAAGCTAAATCCATCCGCTTTACTCTGTATAGCTCCAAAAAACAACACAGCAACATCATAACTGCATTTCCTGTCCATCGACAAATACATTGCAGCAACATTACATCGTCATCAGCATAATGTGACATCTGTTCTGACCTGCATCCCTAATGCGCCCTTAAAATACAACAGGGAGCTACTACATAAAAACAAACACAGAAGCATTTACTAGGTCAGTGGCCCCATAGATATCATAAAGGGTTGACATCGTAAAGGCTTTTGAGGCACTTATAATATGGCTAGTATATGGAACAGTTCTCCTACTCATACAGACCAATCTATACCTACTCCCACTTCTTGAAGAAAATGAATTCCCCAAGGATGCCTCAGCACTGTGGGCGTATTTATGTTGTAATCAACAGACTATTGAGGTCAGAGCTCAGTGAATAACTTTTCACAACTAAGACGGACGTATACTTACTGTTTGAATTTTGTGTAAACAATATCATTGTATTTATGTCCATCAATGAAATGCCAGCTAAACTTAGTAAAATGTTTGGTGCTATTATTGCTAAGTGAGGTTTATGCAGTTTTAGTTATTACCTAACTTTGATTAGGACTGAAACAAATCTACACTACCAATAGAAGAAAACCTGTAATATCTGTCAGCAAAATCTACACACAAGTAATTATTTCCACCTGTTCTGCCAGTATATATTAGCAATACACCGAAATGAAAATTCTAAGCCAAAACCAAAACCCTACTGCCACCTACTGGTTTGTGAAATCATTGTGCGGTATCGGCTGTTGATCAAGTCCCAGTGCTGTATTTGGTGTTTGTCACAATGCGCTATTATCCATGATGGCGACAACCAGTGCACTTTATAAAGCAGAGAGTAAATGATTAATGATGTGTTTTTTCTCTGGCCAGAAATTAGATGCAAATCCTCCCTCTTCAGTTTGGCAATCCAACGACGAACCCGTGGAGGATCATGAATCAAGAAAGGTGAAATAACTAAAATTTTTTTCACCTTCACGCGATGTATTACAAGATCCAACTGCCATGCACGTGGGCATTGTCAGTTTGACTATAGCTCTGGTGAATTTCAACGGTGAA
>NW_015150908.1:152941-157088 GCF_000732505.1 Cyprinodon variegatus | reverse complement strand
TTCGTTACGCCTCCCTTCACACCTGCGGCTCAATAGACCATTATCTGGAGGAGTATTTGAGCAGTGGACTGTCACTACTTCGACGCCAGAGTGTTTGCCAGGTTTGGGTACTCTAGCCAAGCTGAGATTACCTGAGTCTATCTTAGCATTGTTCCTCTGAGACTTATGTACTTTTGTCTTTGTTTCTTGGGCAGGAAGACTTCCTGTTCAACTGGATACCTGGACCTTCTCTCCCTGGAAGGAAAAGCAGAGTTCACACTGGGCAGGGGAAAGCCTCCGCATGATCCGTTCAAGTTCCCATTGGAAATCCGAGTGACAGTCTGCTCCATAACTCCTCCGGGTCCAACGTTTGCCTACCTGTCCGCCCTCCAACGTGTTGACTATTCTCTGGATTATCCCACACAGACTGGATTCAAGGACTGACAAGCCCCCCCTCAAACGTGAGTTCCTCACCAGCATTATCTACAACATCCAAGATTCCCACGGTACCTGAATTGACCTCTGAACTTCCTTTCTCACTTCCAGTTCCGGTTCATCAGCTGACTGAGTTTCAGATCCAACCCCTGTACTCTAACCTCAATAAACCTGTTAAACTTTTCCCGTGTTCTCCGAGTGGTATCTCTGCATGTGGGTCAGATTCGTTAAACCGATCATGACAGAGGTGTTACTATATTTGGGCAAAAATGGCCGCTCCCATATTCTCAATGGAAAGTATTGTTTTTATTTTTTTACTGATTCAACAAAATTCATTAAATCACAGCGAACGTATTAGTTTTAGGTATAAATAATGATCAGTTGGCTATTCTTCGCTGACTGGACTTTTCCTTTAAAACTAAATATCACACTATGTGTTCAAAGCAGCTCATTTTAACAGGAACTAAGTTATTTGGTGAACAATTTTCATGTACTAATTCTAGTGATTCAGTGCACACAGGAATTGTTGTTCCCATTACTATTACTCATACTTAGAACGAAACAAGTATTGAATGTGATCAATAATGCTGAACGTGTCATGTTTCTCCTTTCTTAGCTCTATCACAAGGGGTTTGTGTGGTTGTATTTTTTTTAATTCTCAGTCTGGTTCACAGTGAACCTCAACCTCTCCCATGTCCACATGCACAGATGCAGCGTAAGTCAGCCGAGGTGTTCACACCCACTCTAACAGTTATAAAATGTCTGCATATACGTCAAATTTGATATCAGATCTGTTATTCTCAGAGAAGCAGCGAGGAGGCAGATGGCTGGGGAAAGTGAAAGCTCCACCGTGTCTATTTTTTGTTCCGCTGAGAGCGAGCTGGCCGGGCTGGCAGCTTGTCAGTCTAACCGACCGAAGGGACAAAATCTGGATATGACAGCTTTTTCTCTCTGTCTCCCTCTCTGTTTACTCTGCTTTCATGTTTCTCTGCCTGTCATTCCATCACTTGGGTGAAACCACAGCCTGACCTTCCACTGCCACCAAGCTTCTCCTGTCAGTCAAGCATGAAAAAAGAGAGGAAGAAATCGCAATATGAGCATCTCCCCCCTTCATAGATTTTTGTTGTTTTTGCTTTTTTTTTGTCTAAATGACAAGATCGTTGAACCAATATTTACTCTAAGGATGCTTTAAGTCAGGTGGGTTTGTTTTCAGCCTGGTACCCCCTTTATTAACTACATGAGGACTCCCTTCTCCTTAAAAAATACTGATTACTTCCGCAGCAGCAGAATCAAGATATAAGTTATAGCGACACAATCAGTTAGAATAAAAGTTTTCAAAATGAAGACGTCTTTTCCAAATCTACGGAGTTAGATTTGGACAAGACGCCTTAATTTAGGAGAGAAAGATAAACTAAAAACTAAATTACATCTGGACATCTGGAAAGAATAACCAAGTCAGTTCTAAGGCTTGTACTGAGCCACAATGAAGAAAACATAGAAGAGAAGCAAAAATTTCCCGTGATGGCCGACTAACCAGAGCCGTTTCCAAAACACAACAATAGTTTACCTAAGAGTTCACAAAAGAAGCCAGAAACCTCTGTTAAATATTTTGCTATAGCAGGAAAAAATGGCCTCCATGGGGGTGTTCCACGGCCAGAACCAACGCTGAGCGACAAAAACATAAAGGCCTGGGTCAGATTTGTAAAAATAAAACGATAAAGATTCCTTTAGCTGACGAGAAAAGAGAGGAGCATTTTGGAATTGGTGTCTAATTACATCTCACATAAAAGTAAAATCACCTTACGTGCAGAGAGTTATGATAGTCAAACACAGTGGTGGGGTGTGATGCTCTGGGACAGATCTGCTGCTTAAGGACTTGTACGGATTGCAAAAGTTGAATGGTGAATGGGCTGCTCAGTGGCACAGTGGGTAGCACTGCTGCCTTGCAGCAAGAAAGTTCTTGGTTTGATTCCCAGCCCAGGGTTTGCATGTTCTCTTTGAAAATGTGTGGGTTCTTTCCGGGTACTCTGGCTTCCTCCCACAGTCTAAGAACATGACTGTTAGGTTAATTGGTTTCTTTAAATTCTCCTTAGGTGTGAGTGTCTGTGAATGGTTGTGTGTCTCTGTGTTGCCCTGCAATGGACTGGTGACCTATCCAGGGTGGACTCCGCCTCTGGCCCGTAGACAGCTGGAGATAGGTACCAGCACACCTCATGGCTCAAGCAGGGATAAAGTGTGATAGAAAAAGATAGAATGGTGAATGTCCAGGCCTGTGCTGAACTTACCAACATGCCTAGGAGGTAATTTGGCCTTTTGTTTCAGGTGTGTTGGAACAGGGATACAAGCAAAAGCTGCAGGACAGTAGCACCCTAGGACCAACGTTGGCTTCCACTGCTCTAAAGCAAAGAACAGAACCTTCAGAGTCCATTCAGCCATTTCGCTCCTGCTCCCTCTGAACAAAATCTGTCAAGAAAAACCTATTTCATGCAAGATTCACTTTTGTTTAAGCTTATAACTTTTTCAGAATGCAATCTGGGCATCAAACATTTAATATGAATGTTACTTTAGTTCAATCTAAACAACAGTTTGCTCGACTTGGCAGCTTCTAAATGAGTTATTCTGATTTCACCCCCCTTCTATTAAACTAACCTTTGGTGTTCTGACAAAGTTAGGAACATGCCCAGAGGATCTGGTAGTCAAAAAACAACTTGTAAGCTACCTAAAGGGGGGGAACATTTGGTTGAAATGGTGGTAATTTGTATATCAGAGCTTGAGACCCAGACATAAGAATGTGTTTTGGAGAGCTTTTTGGCAGTTGGATGGTACCAAACAGTAAAGAAGACTACTGTCCACCTGCGTCTTGTTTACTCCCTAAACAAGACACAGTTCCACCTGTGAAACAGCCCATTGACAATCAATAAATTAAACCGGGTTTGTGTTGTTCAAGCTAGTTGGATACCAAGTTAGCTAGCTAGCTTACTTGTAACCTAACAATACTGTTATGTTACATGTTTATGCTGCTTATACCTTATTGTTGACGCTCAACACTAAGGCATGTGTTTGATTCAAACAGTTTTGAGAGGTAATCAGTGGCAATAAAGCAGCTTTTTCCATATGAGTGGCTATTGGGTAAGTAAAACCAAGCGTCTTTCTGGATTTTAAAAGCACAAAAAAAGTAATATATGCCTAGAAATGACTTTGGGTCGCTTATAAAAATTGTGTTTATATTAAAAACAATTTTAGTTTTAGTTTATTTTTTTCTTTACATACAAGAACTTAAATGTATCTATAAATTGTATTATTTCTGCACCCCCACCCCACCCCAAACGAAATGCATAAAGAAAAAGTCTGGTCAGCAAGGAATAATGAATAACTTAGTTCCAGTTCCTGTAAAAATGAGCTGCTTTGAACACATAGTGTGATATTTAGAGTTTTAAATCTAAAGTCCGGTCAGCAAGGAATAACCAATGGATCATTATTTATACCTAAAACTAATACATTCGCTGTGATTTAATGAATTTCGTTAAATCAGTTAAAAGTCATTTCCATTGAGATCCCTGAGTCTGGGAGCGGCCATTTTTGCCCAAATATAGTAAAGCCTCACTCCTGTCATCTTCCAGCAGTGACGTCACGGTGCGGTAAGCCTAGCGCCATTCTCCCCGCTTTACAAGCAAAATCAATGGGAACTACTAGACACATCTGCAATCAACAACAATTATTGAAGATTTCCAGA
>NW_015150908.1:150683-152671 GCF_000732505.1 Cyprinodon variegatus | reverse complement strand
GTCCTCTATTCTGCACTTTAGATGAATGACTGCTTAGGTGCCACTGATGACGGCACTGTATCGATACTTTTAAAAACGAGTATTGTATCCGGATACAACATTTCAGTATCGATACTTTTTTGAGTTTCGATACTTTTGACAACCCTAGTTTCTTTTTTTTTTTTCTTTTTTTATTGTATCCGGATACAACATTTCAGTATCGATACTTTTTTGAGTTTCGATACTTTTGACAACCCTAGTTGTGACAAACACCAGATACAGCACTGGGACTTGATCAACAGCCGATACCGCAACGTGACGTCATAAACCAGTAGGTGGCAGTAGTGTTCTTTGACAAACATGGATGCCTCCAGTAAAGAACATTCACATGAAATTACCCTTAATTAAAAACACTTATCATTTATTCAAGAGCATGTAATTATTATTAGGGAGAGACATATGGGAAAGGACTACAGGCCAGATTCAAACCTGGGTTGCCTACGTCGAGGAATAAGGCCTCCGTACATGGATCGTGCACTTTAACCACTGTGCCACCCGCACACCCAATAATTTCATATTTAAAGTACTTTCAGAAGTTGGAATTCTGAATATGACCAGATTTTTCCTTTAACTAGCAGTGCTGAATGATCTTGGGAAGAAAAATCATCGTACCCTGAGTTCTGCTTACCAGGGGCCATTGTGGAGGGAACATGGTGCCTTATGTTACACAGCCTGATTTCAGTTTTTTTTTTTTTTTTCAAAATAAACTAAATCATCACAACAACAGTAGTTTTAGTATTTACTCAGGTTATCTTCATTTAATCCAAAATGTTAAAGTTCTGAAACTGTAAGTTGAAAAAAAGAAAAAAATCAGCAAGCAGGGAAACACTTTTTCGCACCACTGTCGATTTTCCACTTTTGTTCTACGTGCTGATTGGAAGCGACAGTAATCACAGTTTATTAGCTCACTTTGCCCTCATTATTTCTGAGAGCAACAGCCACATATTAAAGCGATTACAAAATTAGAGCCATTAATGTATTACACTGGCCAATGTCAGACATCACACTGTGGCTGGAGAGAACAGGCAAAAACACTCCTGCTTCCCCTCCATTACAGGCATTTCAACAGCTTTAAGCTGGCAGAAAATGGGTTTAATGATTTCGGCTGGTGTGCACCTCCGCTCTATTTAGAGACAGACTACATTTTCTTTCAAATTAACAGTGCAGGGGATAAAGGCACAAAGGGGAATAGGCTGTGCTAAGCAGAGAGAGAAACAGAGAGAGGAAGACCTGATGTAACGAGGCTTATGCTGCTACACTAATTAACACAAGGCCCTGCGCTCATTTCCCAAAAATTTATTTAACACAATTCACATCGCTTCATTTATCCAAGCAAATGAGCGGTGAGATGTGTATCTACTTAAGCCGCAGCAGGTCAATTACTGAAGCTAAATAATTCACAAAATGTAATATTTAGGTCCAACAAAAACCCTTTTCTAAAACATTTTCCCACCAAGTGAATGCCATCCTAATTAGCACTATTAAAGCACATTGTGCATTAATTATTATAGGATCATTTCAGACGTAGTAGTACAAGTGCTAGTTTAATTTCCCTTTAAATTCACATACTTCAGAGAAATGCAAATGAACAAATTAAGCAGTTGACTTTAAGAAAACAGTTCTTCGCTAATAATTTGCAGAGAGAGGAGAGAGAAAGTCAGCAGCTGGAGACTGCTTGACATCACAGCTATGATGGTCAACCTTTTCTCATGCAGGAGGGCAAGAACGGGAGGGAAATCTGTTTCCTGTCATCTTCCATCTTGTCAGTCTTTGTTCAGGCATCTTGCATCCCCTTTACCAGCTGTTTGCTGCCTGCACTGACAGATGGCGCCTTCTCTTTGATATGCACTCTCGTTTGGCCTGAACCCCCCCCCCCAAGTCAACACTTTGCAGGGTAGACATTTTCTACAGGAAGAAGAGAAAATGCTGCTCAGGGTGTAGAAGATTTG
>NW_015150908.1:145884-148024 GCF_000732505.1 Cyprinodon variegatus | reverse complement strand
TTGCAATGAGCAGCATGTTATCCAGCCTTACATAAATCTGCAACATTCCCACATCTCACGTTGCCCGACTGCCTTTCTGTATCTGCGTGCCTGTGTGAAGTGACCCGGCCTGGCACTGAAGCGTGCACTGAGACACAGAGGGCTCTTTGAGGCAAAGCACCAAGCTCTGCCCATGGAGCTGAGGCGTCTCAACTATGGGAACCGTCCATGTGCCCGGTCATCCAGGAGGCCGAAACCAGAGTCGGCAGAATCCTGATAGGAGCTATCCTTCCAAACGGTAAAAAAAAGGAGGGTAATGAGGCCTAGAAGGGGGAAAATGAACCTCAGTCTCTCATCAGCTTAATAAATACCTTTACTTACTGGCATAAGATAAAGTTGTTTTGAGAAGGGTTGAAACTAATATCATTCGATGCAATCTCACTTTAACACAGAAATAAAATTCTTATGGAATATCAAACTCCAAACTGAATGTTACTAATAATAAACCTCATGCATATGAAGCCACTGCAGAGCTAGAAAGCTCATTAAGGGAAAAGATTGTTGCACTCTAGAAGTCCTATCACAAATCTTTCCTCAGGAAGAAAAACAAATGAAATAACTGTCAAACAATGTTGGTATTGATTGAAAATGTGGGACCTTGTATGTAAAGAATATTAATGTTCAAACATCCACATCATTGGCCGTTTCACAAGAACGTGAGTACGGACTCGTGTCCTCGCCAAGAATGTTTTTGAGAAGAACACAGAAAAGTGTGGACTCTGGGAGAACAAATGATCTTAAAACTTACCTTTATTGAACAGAAAAGAGAAATTTTAGCTTAATACTCTGAGCTCTGTGAGCGCTAACCTGGTAGCTGCTGCTGCCGCAGTGCATGCTGGGACAGCTGTTAATCTCAACAACGGATAAGTCTGCTCTGATGCATGCTGGGTAAATAGGGAGGGGCGGGAAAAACATCCGCAGACTTTGTCTCTTCTCGGTCTGCTGTTCTTGTGAATTGGAACAGTACTGAGGCTGAGGCTGGTGATGTTTCACGAGGACATGAGGACATGAGAACGCACAAGTACACATATTGAGAAATGGCTGTTGTCTGTTGTTTTCTATAACCCTTAAACCTCAAGACACTAGGTGGCGGCACATCGACGGAGAGCCTAGTGAGATACAATGCACCAGCAGCAGTGAAACAACATCTGAGGTTTTTCAGAGCTATATTGTTTTTGATGATGCATGGGGATTCATCAACAGACCCAAATTCTGGCCAATTCATTCGCTTAACAATCACTGCTCAAAAACTCAACAAGTTGTTCACATCGCTACTGTAAATGTTATTTCTTTGTCAGGATCCTAAAGATAGTCAGCTATGCATGGGCAATTTCTGAATTTTCAATTCATCCTACACAATTAAACATATTATTTTATGTGAGTGTTGTGCATTATTTGTTCTTCTTTTTATAATATTCCCCTACTTGCTACTGAAATACCAGAATTTTCCCACTGTGGGGCAATAAATGATTATTCTTTTCCGTTCTATTTTATTTTATCTGTAAACATCTTTTAAAGCCTTGGTTTTAGAAAAAGCATATGATCACACACTGCAAAAACGATCTAGAAATAAGTAAAACGTCTTAAATAAAGTGTATTTAACCTTAATTTGATTAGGTAAATAAGATGATTTGCCAATGGAATGAGGATTTTTACTCTTAAAATAAGATAATTACAAAGTATACTCTTTAAATAAGACAATTAATTTTTTTCCCCTTATTTTAAATGCAAATTGTCTGACACTGGTGAAGATTCTTAGTCATCCAGGTCATAGTCTTTCCAAAAAAAAGAAAATTAAAAACAGACTTTGTTTCCAAGTTTGAAGACGTTTTGCTTCCCATCCAAAAAGCATTTTCAATTAAAAAATAAATTACCAATAAAACACAAATTAACTTGTGACCATTATCATCGGAGCCCCAGCCCCTCTACAGCAGAATGGAGGACGTTGCCTATTCAGCCAGACCAACTATTCCCTTTAACGACCCCCCTTTCAGACACTTAGGTATGGGGCATTGCAGGCTAACAAAAGAAGCCAAACGACCCCCATTCCAAAGGGGTGGACCCTTTTGTCTGTCTCAGTTTGCATGTTTTCAAAACAAAA
>NW_015150908.1:138986-145804 GCF_000732505.1 Cyprinodon variegatus | reverse complement strand
TCTGCACCTGATCCTGTCTGCTCCTGTGCGTGACCACCTGGTCATGTTGCTGGTCCCAGTCAGACTCTGAACCCTCCTAGGAGCCTGTGGATGGCTGGAAGTTTGGATCCTGCCACCTGTTTCTGTTCCTGCCAAATCTGGATCCTGCCTGTTCCTGTCTGTTCTGGATCCCTGACCAGGATCGGCTTCCAGCATGACCTCTGGGACTGCAGAACTGGGGACACTCGTGGTCTGGACTGTTAAACCAGGTAAGTGACCAACACAGATAATCTTCTATCAGTTGATCGTGGTCACTTACCTGTGTTTCTCCCACTACAGAGTGTCTGAGATTGGGCGGTGCCCCGCCCCAACGCCTGCAGTGTCCGCGAGCCACAGCTCACCTTTTTTTTTGTTTTATTTAATAAACGTTTGAACTTTCCTACTGACTGTCTCTCCTTGAACACTGGGTCCATCTGTCCTCGGTTCATGACACAAAGTGTCTCACTCACTTCCTCAATTCAAGCACTTACTTAAAGAAAAATGACTGGAAATGACAGTGGAAACAAGGACCTATTGAACAATATGAATGGATCACATCTCCTTGCATAAAACTCAACTGAACCTTTCTTGAACTGCAGTACAAAGACAATTGTATCTGTTTTCACCCTGAAAAACAGGAAACTCCTCAAGGCATTTTGTCATCTCTTCTTTCCAACTTAAAGATTTCAGAAATGTGTCTTTGTCAGTTTGCATCATCAGTACTCTGTTGGCATGGAGTCCTAAACCTCACCAAGAGCAACTGTCCCTTTCCTTTTTTTGTCATTTGGTTTACGTCCATGCTTGAGTCACTGACATATAAACCATCACTGCTTTCTTCCTTCAGGTTATGCATTAAAAATAGAGATAAAAAGTGACAGGCTAAGGCATCCAGCATGTGTGGGTTAAAGTTGTGTTTCCAGCTGGCTAAGCATCTACTCATTCGCTCCATCCATCTGTCAGGCAGGTCCCCAGCGGCTGAGCTGAGGGCTCACTCTCTCTCCCCTGCTTTCTCTCAGCACTGCATTTGTTCAGTGATCCAGACAGTGGTCAGCCGCTCCCTCTGTCTTTTCTGTGTCCCACTGAGGAGGCTGGAGACCAGAAACATAGATGCAGGCGGTGCCTTATTACAGCCCACTCATAGTGTTTACATCCAGCAAATTTACACAAACATAGTGGGGAAATATGAGATCCTGCCCAGTGCCTGAACCCAGGGAAGACTGCCACTTAACTCACACACACACATTACACACACATCGAGAAGTAAGGGATATAGAATGACCTGTTGCCTGTTTGGGTTTAAAATAGAGCAGTGGATTTACTGAGGACGCTTTGCACTAAAACCAAACTAAGCCAAATTATGAAGGGATTTCAACAGTTGATCTGCATGGCAAAACAATCAAAAAATGAGTAAAAAAATTCTTAAAATAAGTTTATCTACCCTTAACTTAAATAGATAAATAAGATGATCTGCCAATGGAATGAGTATGTTTACCCTTAAAATAAGATAATTCAATATACTGCACTTGAAATAAGACAAAGCAATCTTTTTTTTTATTATTCTAAATGTTAATTGTCTTATTTCATTGGCAAAGTGTCTCACTTATTAGCTCAAATCAGGACAAAATGCACTTATTTTAAGATAAATGGAATTAAATTTAAATTCCTTGCGTCCATCTTTCAATCATAGCTAATTCTGGTTGAATTTTAAGTATTCTTACAGTAGCAGCCATTCAAAATCGGCTTTCAATTCAATTCAGTTTATTTATATAGTGCCAATTTCCCAACACGTGTCATCTCAAGGCACTTTACAGTTCAACCAGATCATACAATCTAATTGATACAAAGTTTTCTATCTAAGGAAAACCAGTTGATTGCATTGACTCATTAACTCAAATACAATCCCTCACACTAAGCATGCTTGTAGCGACAGTGGAGAGGAAAAACTCCCTTTTAACATGAAGAAACCTCCAGCAGAACCAGGCTCAGTGTGAGCGGCCATATCCCGAACCGACTGGGGTTCAAGGGGTTCCAAGTCAAACGCCATCCAAATGGCAGCCTACTCCCCTCCAACTTCCAGCCACTGGCCTTCTCCTGGGCGTCCATTTCTTTTGCTCTGACTCCACCCTTTCACTGAATTACAGGGTCTGAGCAGCAGATGACGCTTCTCTTTAGGTCCTAATTTCCACAAATAATCACAGAAAGAATATTTTAGATGTTTAAAAAAGAATTGCAAAGGACCAGCAAAGGACCAATCAAGGAAAGTGGGGGAAATTTTGAATGGCTACTACTGTAGATCCAGTAGAAAACTGCCTCTTTTCCAAAGAAACTATTTACGTTTTATCTTCATGTAAAAGGCTGGAGGTAAGGGTCGCGATTCAAGGGAAGCGAAGGACAAGTTATTGGCAAATACAGTGTAGGTAGAGTGCCACCTAAAGTGTGAAGTTGACGAAAAGTTAACAGCAGTAAATAATCTGAACTTCTGTGTATATTCCTGTGACAAAAACCAAACTAGAAGTGGCCTTGATGTAGGGTGAGGGAGAAAAGGCAAGGAAAGCTTTTTAAACCAAAATGGAGAGAAAATATTGTTGAAAAAGGATGAATTCGGGAATTCTTCTAAGACATTTATAGATGACTTGTTGTGAAACAACATTTTAATTTAGCCCTAGAAGTACTTTTCATTGTCATCCTCCCTTAGCTCCAGCAAAGACATTGGCCAGCCACTCCTGACTCACCCTGCTGTGGTGCTCTCTACCCAGTGGGCTTCTCCTCGTTCTCCTCCTGACCACCCCACACCTCTACCCAATTCTAACGTTGTGTCTGCCTTGCGGGCTCTTTGGATCCCCTGGCGGGCTCTACCTTAACCTAACTCCAGTATGAGAATCGGCCAGTCGCCTTGTCCCAGTTCTGGTGTTCGTGATTCTGGGGTTCTTGCTGCTCCTGTCTGAGCTCCAGCACGCCATTTCACTTAACTTTAAGCTCCACTGACAGTAGCATATATCCTGGACTCACCTCCATAAGCATCTGTGGAGGTTCTGCTGGACCCAGAGATGTTTGTTTGGCTTTTCTAATTAAACAAAGCACTGCAACTTGCTCCATAAAATCTAGGTCCCCATGTCAAGGTGGAACTGACAACCACCAGATTCGACGATGCGGTGAAGCCTTTCACCCACTGAGCGTGATGTTGTCCAACAGGAGAAGAATTTCTGGTGAAACTGGCGATTTTATAGATTTAACGTTCGTGTGAGTGCACTATTAAAGGAGCTCAATCTTATTTAGGCTTTTACAATTGGATATAAAGTCTTGACCCAAAGACAGAAAGAGAACCACATCATCTGCAAAAGAGGAAAGAAAGACCGGAACGTTCTCATCCTCATCACAACATCTTAAGTTCTCTTTGAAGAGTATGAGTGATCTGACAAGATGAGGCAGGCCTGATGGAACGCACATTAGGAATAAGCCTGGCTTTCTGCCATGGATGTGGACGCAGCTCCTACTCAGGTAAGTCACAGATTTGAAATAGCTTGAGACAACATCTGATGTCCTGTACTCCTGGAGGATCACATACACAAAACCCTAAGGAACACAACCAAAAACAATCTTTAGATTCCCAAAAGAACTGAAGACCAGATAACTGAGCATCCATGATCTCCTTGACAAAAACTAGGGCAAAGATCCAATCCACTGCTTTATGACAGGGAACAAGTGCCATCCCCATTCCCAGGTTTAACAAATTAACTGAGCTTTCTCACCAATTTTACATCTAATTTATAGTGTATACTTCACACGATAAAATGTGGCACAAAGACACACAAAATGCTGTTCAAAGCCGCTCCGCTCATTAGGAACACAATAGATTTAATGGAGTGAAAATCTTAGTACTTCACTCGCTCTGAGCTTCTGTTGTCTACTCTGTGGTGGGGGCTTTTGTCTGACAGATGTTTACAGGGGATGGGAGGTGTTTTCTTGCTCTGTGCTGTCTGGGAAAACATCTGGAGCTTGTGAGGATTTACCAGTAATCCCTCCAGCAGGCTGTCGGGTGCTTTCTTAGAATTTCAATGAGTCTGTGTTGAAGTAATGCTTCTCTTGGGACAGGAAAAAAAAACCCAAAACAGGCCGATTTCTGCGACGAGTGTGTCAGGGGTCGAAGGTTCTCTAAGCTTCTTAGTGCTTTAGCTTTTAAGTATAAATAGGTTAAACTGGTTCAGCTAAGATGACTCAAACCAAATCTCATAAATAAACAGGCAGGGGGTTAAAGGTTTGATTTGAATACTTTCATAAATGATTTGACAAGACGGGAACACCTTGGTCAGCTAGGGATGGCAACATATAAGAAACGCTCTAAAGTGCTTCCCTATAAACTACAGACAGATGCAAACCACCCAAAAACAGACTCCCACAGAAGATGAGGAGGTTCTCTTTGCCAAAAGACCCAGAGGAATGTATATCTTTAGTTTAAACTCTCTGAGACCGATGATACCACCCAAGAGGAATCTGTACAGGGTATCTCTTTTATACCATTACACCGTGTGGCATCATCACTCCTAATGACAGGTCCTCAACCCACTCTCTATGGTTCACATTCATTACTGTCATTATATTTACCCTCTGAGTTCCACAAGCCAAGCCTTCATTCTAACTCGTGTAAATATAAAACCAATGCTCAAACTGTTCACATGAGAAGAAATGCACTTCTAAATTGCAGCAAGCCGTCAGCAATGAATATGCTTGTCCTTTCATTCAGTTTTTTTTTTTGTTTTTTTTAAGCATCTTAGGACAGTTTTTATCATGTGTGTCTTTAACCAGTGAAACGCTAATCTGATGCTGAAAAACTGGATTTTGGTAGAACACTATTTCTAATCCCTATCACACAGTGCTGAAAACCTTTCTTTAGTGTTGCTGATCACCATGATACGGAAGAGGATTAGGGCCACTGGAAAAAAAAAAGAAAAAAAAGTTAACTGATTTTTAAATTTTATTTCAGTTTAATATGGGAAAAATCTCAGAATTCTGACTTTTTTCTCAGAATTCTGACATAATCTCAGAATTCTGACTTTTTTTATTGTCAGAATTCAGTCAGAATTCTGATTAAACTGAAAAAAAATTTAAAAATCAGTTAACTTTTTCTTTTTTTCCCCACTGGCCCTAATCCTCTTCCGTACAATGAAGTCAAAGCCAGTACTAAGATTTGTAATGTTAGTATGAGGTGACAGATTCTGAGTTGTAAAATGGTATTAGTGTTTTTTTTTAGAGGTTCTCAAATTTTTCAGACTAAGACCCACAAAATAATATAAGAAAGTAACCAAACTATTGGTTGATATGCAAAACATTCATAAAAAAAACAATAAACCACAGATAAAAACAGCATTGACAGCTAATGAATTCGGTTATGTGATTTTTTTTATTTCTGAAATACATAAAAAACTCCGATCATTATTTTTATTTTATTGATTAGTTGATTATTATCCCCAATTGCGGTCATGATTAGTTACATTTACTGATTTACAATTCTTAAACAACTTTTTCTAAATAAAAATGTACTCTTAGGAGTAGTGTGATTTCACCATTCATTTTCATTATCATCATGAAATATGTTCCATGAGTAAAATCTTTGGCTTCTCTTGCTACTGTGACAGACACTGGCACTGTAGTGTTAAAAGTATTCCCCTTTGTACATAATAATTATTGTTTTAATGTTAATTTGACCTCTATATCACAGAGTTCAAGGTAATATACAGTAAAAAAAAAAGTATATGTTGTCACTGAAGGACAGTCATGAGTTTGTTTTTACAATTGTGATATGATCCTTAAAGTATTTATTGTCATAATCTCTGCACTGATGCTGGTGTGTCTTACAAGCTCCGCCCTATTCTCATTACTACTCATCTGATCCAGCTGCACCTATCAGTATATAACCTGCCTTCTGGCTAAACATCAGAGCCAGATTATTTTAATCCACTGGTGAGATCTATTCCAACATTCTGAGTCCCAACTTCCTGCCTGTTTTCCTGACCTGATCTGTCCCTGTTTCTGAGCCTGTTTGACCTGACTGCCTGCCTGTTCCATTTTCTGCCTGAATGTTGCCTAACCTGGAACAGTTTCTCAACCTCGTCCTGGATTTCCCTCTGGGGCTTCATTGCATTTCTGATCACGTAGCTCTGAACCTGGACTTTGCCCCTGACTATGGTTTGCCCTCCTGTTCCTCCTGCCTACTATTGCCTTCATGTTTTTGACCCTCTGCCAGAAGACGGATCATTGTAACTCAGCTGGAGTTATTCTCTGGGACTTCCTGACCATCGACAGCAACATCAGCGCTACTGTCAACCAGCTCCAACTTAACCTCGTGGTTCCTCCAAGACAGAGGACTAAGAGAAGGTTAGTGACCATTACGTTTGTAATTGATGCACATCATACAGCTAACCTGGTAACTAACCTTCTGTCTCTGTTTCCAGAGGTTCCTGCCCTAGAGGCTCACACCAGCTACTGTAATTTTGCCCCAATAAACTGTGTTAATCTTTCACACTGGTTGTCTAGTTTGAATTCTGGGTCCATCTGTTCTGATCATTACATTTCTAGGGCCAAAGTGTATCACAAAAACATTAACGTAAATGACTAATTTAAATTGTTAGATGTACATTTTTATTTATATTGATTGTTTAAATATACCATAACATTATACAATGAATTTAATGAAATAATTTAAAGTGAAAATAATTAAATCAAAATGAATTTATGTATACCGTATTTTCACGACTATAAGGCGCACTTAAACGTCTTTTTTTTCCCTCAAAATGTGCCGTGCG
>NW_015150908.1:131642-135113 GCF_000732505.1 Cyprinodon variegatus | reverse complement strand
TATATATATATATACACACACACATATATTAGGGCTGCAACTAGCGATTATTTTGGAAATTATTTTGGAAATATTTTTCCGATTAGTTAGTGGAAAGCAACGGGTTAATTAAAGAAGGGACCTTCGGCAAAACATCATTTTACGAAATTAAACCAGGTAAAACTAAAACTTTTCCACTTGAGGAGTTCTGGATAGAGAATATTGACAGACAAAAACATATATTTTTATATTTTAAATGAAAAATACTCATATATTTTTTTTTTCACAATTTTGGTATAATTACTGCTATAAGTGGGTCGTTCTAAAAGCTAAAGACATTTTTTATGGTCTCTATACTCCAGTTCATGATTATTCGATTATTAAATTAATTGACTATTATCTCAATAATCGATTAATTATGATTCATTGTTTCAGCCCTAATATAAAAAATGAGATAATTGTGTTCTGAATTGTTATCTCACATTGAGATAATTCCATATAAGTGAGATAACTAAATGTATTTTAAGTAGGTCACCTGCCTATTTTATGGTCACAGGCTGAAATGTTTGGGAACTCTGTTTTAGATGAGAAAACTGAAAACGACATTATTGACTGTATCTAGCCTAGCTCAGACTTGCTAAGGTGGCATGTGAAAGACGGAGCTGCTTTTAGGCCTCAAAGTTGAAGAGCTATTGATGTATGTTTTTCTAAGTGACCTCACAATAAGTCAACACCAATATTGATGGGGTACCTGGGGAGGGAGCCAAACATGTGGTTTTAGACACAAAAGCAGGATTCCTACAAATGTACAGAAGAGGTTAGTTGGGCTTTCAGTATGAAATCAAAAAAAATATCAAGACACAAAAATAGCTAATAAATTAATAGGAAGAAATGGAGCAGCTTAAAGGGGAGGTGTATGTTTATTTTCCAAGGCTCATAAGTGAGGGACAGAAAAAATTATAAGAGAGGAAGAGAAGAGAAATCAGGCTAAATGGATAATAACAATCTTCTAGTCCAGGATCTTGGCTACTTTCAGTGGAGCATAAGGTACATTACATTTGTAGAACCTCTTATATATATATATATATATATATATATATATATATATATATATATATATATATATATATATATATATATATATATATATATATATATATATATATATATATATATATATATATATATATAAGGACTTATAAGGACTACAGGATAACACATTTAACAATAAAGATGGCAGCTTGTAAAAACAGCACAGAGTTGATTCAATTTAGCAAGACAAAAAAAAGAAAATCCTAAAAACAAACCCCTAATCATGTATGAATATTAAAACATAAAAAACGCTGAATATCTCAAATTATTAGGCCTGAACACACTAGACGCAATTGAGCATCCGATTGTATGAGGCCGTGGCACCTAGAGCTCATTGAAAATACACTGGCCTGGTCAGACCGCACACGATTCTCTGCAGCTGTGTTTGCATAGCTCCAACCCACATAGACCTCTAGTCTATTTTGTGGCTTACTAATCTCCCCTTAAATGTTGCTAAACGTCACAGAAATCTCTCTGAGAATCACTTTTCACTGCCTCTCCTGAATCTTTCTTTGGGCTGTTTTTCTTTCCTTTAAACATAGCTTCCATGTGTGTATTAAAATCCATGACCTGTTTAATTATCAGAGGATGGTGCTCAGGTTGGTCATGAAGTGGGGCGGTACTTTGATTACTGCTCTGCTTTCTTTACAATTTAAAACACATATACATTTTTTTCTTCATAATTTGATCTGGTCAAATGCAGGACAACATTATAGTTTGTGGAACACTGGGACTGAGGGGAAAACTACGGCACATGTCTGCACAGATCGGGATCTGCTCACCTTTTTGTAGCAATAGCCTCTTTTAAAACACTCTAGCTCAGGGGTGGGCAATTCCCGTTCCTGACGGTCGGTATCCTGCAACCTTTAGATGTGCCTTTGGTTCAACACACTTGAACTGACTGAATACAAAAACAATTCAGCCATTTGATTCAGGTGTGTTGAACCAAGGATGGCTGTAAAAGTTGCTGGATATCGGTCCCCAGAAACTGGAATTGCCCACCTCTGCTCTAGCTAGTGTGACAGTACAAAAAATGTTGGCAGGAAGCAGTGTAACTCGGCGTTTAGAGTTCACACAATTATTTTTAAAGAAAACTGGAAATAAACTGGAAATAAAAATAAGGCTCTTAGACATAAGTTCAACTTTAATGGTAAATAATAGCTTTGTTATATTAAACCTGTCATTTTAAATAATAATAACAGAGATGATTATATTGCAAAGAAGGATTGAAACTTAACATGTGTTTTATATACCCACAATGAATCCTTCAGAGGACAGATGAGGGGGAAGAACATAAAAATCAATATTTTCCATTGTTTCGTCTAAAGTATCTCTAGATTAATACATCTTCAAGAGGCTCAGTAAAAACTGTATGAAAACTGTAGAGTATTTTCAAAGTTATCAGCCAAAGAAGACAGTAAATCACTGCCAGTTGCTGTGTTCACATTTGGTTGAGGAGAGTGCTTTAACCCTGATAGGACAATAAAAATGCCAAAAAACAAAAATAAAAAGTAAAAACAAACATAGTGGGATAAGCAGTAAGCCTATGTAGATGCTGCGCAAAACATGGAAAATATTGTTATTAATTAGATCTTGAGGACTTTGAAATAACATTTAAGTGTTCTGAATACTTCTTTCAGCATCTTGTGGTCTATCAAGGTTGGCTTGATTGGGCCATGAAAAAAAAATGTCTGAATTAAACTTTTTTTTCCAAAATTTCCAAATTTCCTGAAAACTTTCTGGACATTCTGATTTCTAAGAACATTAGACTTCTCTTTCATTCCTACCGTGGCTTTCGATTGAACTTCAACATTCAATTCCATGCGACTTAAACAGGTCAAAGCCTAAAAATATTCAGTAATATTTAGTAATGAGGTCCTTCCATCATATTTCCCCTGTCCTTCACCAACTCCATTGGCTCCCAGTTCAATTCAGAATTCAATTTAAAATCCTTCTCTATACTTTCAAAGCCATCCATAACCTTGCTCCTTCATATCTGTCAGACTTCCTTCACATTGCCACCTCCTCCCGCTCCCTTAGATCCTCCTCCTCCATCCACCTCACTGTACCCCCAGCTCGACTTGTCACCATGGGGAGCAGAACCTTCACCTGCTCTGCTCCCCAGCTCTGGAACTCACTTTCTCCTGACCTCCGCAGTATTGATTCTCTTCCCTTATTCAAACCCTGACTTAAAACCCATCTGTTCCAGCTCGCTTATCTGTGAATATACTGCTCTTTTCCCTATCCTAGGCTTGTCCCAATCCAATCCACGTATCGGATCGGACGCCGATATTGGCAAAAAAATTCATGTAAAATGCCGATCCAGACTGCCGATCCAGTTTCTAAAAAAAATCCGGTCCGTATTTTCCAGTTTCGCCGATTGAAATGATCCATTCCACT
>NW_015150908.1:118691-131553 GCF_000732505.1 Cyprinodon variegatus | reverse complement strand
TATGTCTGATAGGCTTGTCCCGATCCGATACCTGGATCCGTGTCGGAAGCCGGTCTTTGAAACGGAATCAGTTGGCTAGATGTTATCAAGAGTACTA
Source organism: Cyprinodon variegatus (assembly GCF_000732505.1). Taxonomy (NCBI): domain Eukaryota; kingdom Metazoa; phylum Chordata; class Actinopteri; order Cyprinodontiformes; family Cyprinodontidae; genus Cyprinodon; species Cyprinodon variegatus. The sequence continues at coordinate 131,456 of NW_015150908.1, read as the reverse complement.
AAACCCTTTTCAACATGAGTCTTACAACTAAGGCTAAATACTTTAACTTAAACTTAAATACATGCTCGGATAGGCTGGTATCGGCCAGTATCGGTATCGGATCGGAAGTCCAAAAACAATACCGGTATCGGATCGGAAGTGCAAAAACCTGGATCGGGACATCTCTACCCTATCCATAATTGTTTTTATGTTCCTGTATCTGGATTTTGTATTTTCATCTTTGTTTTATTTATCTTTTGTATTTTTTGTAAAGTGACCTTGAGTGTCAAGAAAGGCGCTGTTAAATAAAATGTATTATTATTAATATTATTATTATTATTATTATTATTATTATTAATGGCGTTCTAGTCATGTTAACCTTATGTAAAACACCAGTTTTTTTTCCATATAAAAATTGGGGTAAATGTGAAGGAGTAACGTTTTATTTCACTCCAGGAACTTAATTGTGTTTATTATATTTAAAAGAACATTTTAGAACGTGTTTCGTCAGACCTTGTTTAATATCATTTGATTCCTCTCCTGTGGAACAAACTGTCTACTTTTAATGCTAGGCTTAAAACTGTGTTTTTTATATAAATCTTGTAGTTAGAGATAGCTCTGGTTATCTTGAGCGATCTCTAAAATGATGCTACTTTAGGCTTGGGCTGCTGGAGGACATAAGAACCACTTTTCACCATTCTCTGATTCAGCAGTATTTTTGTTGTTTCAATGTCTAACTTTAAGTGCTCACTGCTTTTTTTCTCATCACAGTAGCTTCATCTGGTCTAATTCTGCTTGGCTGACACTATCCTCAAGAGAAATGTTATCTGAGAAAATGGTATAAGGACCGTTTCTCGCTTTTACTATGACTAACTGTATATGCTCTCTTTCCCTCCTTTTTGCATGAAAACAACCAAGACGGATGTTTGTTGAGAGGGACTGCTGTAGAGTAATGGACACAATGCCATTGTATTTCTAATGTTGCCATCTGCTTATCCAGGAGGACAACAAAACCGGCTTAAATTGGACTTTTGCTCAGTTTTTCTGAAGATATTTTAAACACCTATCTAGGAATCTGTGACTGTGTATTTACGCAGGCACATACAGGAAAAGCAAATCCTGGAATGTCAGTGAGTGCATGATTCAGCTGGTTTCCCTTAGAAAACTTTAAACCAAACTGACTGTATGATCTAGTTATATTGTCTCTGTAAGTTGCCTTGAGATGACACATTGTGAATTGCCGAATTAAATGAATTGGTAAAAAAAATACAGGCTGTAATAGAACTTTTTATTTTCCCATTGGTGTAAATCTTCATAAAATAGGCAAATATAAAGAGAATAGTAACATATTTTTGATGCTGTTGCATGTACAGTATATCACATTTTAGCTTTCAGAGAACCATTCGATGATGTGTGCGTTTAGTCATAGTGTTTGTATACGTACTGTATGAAAACATAAAGTTAAACTATGTGCTGAAAGAAGAATTAGATTGGTTTTACAAAAGCAAAAACGTGGTAAAAACACTTTTTAAGCACCAAAAAAACTATTACCACGAGAAAAATGTTGATTTCTACAGCAGAGATTGACAGCGGTTTATTGAATTTGCTAAATTGTTAAATGTAGAGTTTTTACTAATACAACAATGTCATATCATTGTATTCCTTAATCAGGATAACTTATTATCATTATTATTAAGGGATTATGGTATGACATTAAATACCACTTGACTGAATTAGATGTTATAAAAAACCTACAGTGATGCACCTATTTTAATCTTTTCAACCAGTAAAAAAAAAAAGAAGAAGCTATAATTCATTTAGTTAGATAAACTACGTACATTAGTCACTGTAATTTAAATGGCCTGTCAATCAACTGGCTTCAAATAAAAAGCTTCTATCAGAAAACAGCCATCTGGCCAAGGGAAGGGCCAGAGTTACCAGTTCAATAACAGAACAGTCAGTGTGTTAAATTGAATTAGTCCAGAATGAGACAGGTCTCTTTTTGCCCTCTGTGGCCCCAGAGTCGGCCCATTGGGGTTCCTGGCACTGGCTAAGCAGACAAAGAGCAGTGAGCAGACACACAGAGCAGGACCTCAGTGTTGTGGTCTCTTTCTGCTGAGAGAAATATAACCTACCTCCAGACTCTCCCCCCCTTGCTGCTACCTCCCACTCTCACTTCAGGACATAAGCCCACACACAGGGGTAGCAATTACCCTTACAGCAGAGTTGGATGACCCTGTGATCTTGACCCAGAGGCTACAAAGCATTGTGCCCCTCCTAAAGGCTGGAGAGCTAAGGAGCTGATGGGGTGGGAGACAGGCGCTCAATCAAAATTGGCAGTGCTTGTTTAAGGTCACTTCCTATTTCCATTCTGTTGAGAGCAAGTCTGTCAATCATAAGTAATCGCAAAATGACTGGTTGCTCCCGAGGCAACAGAGCTGAGAGCAGGAAAGCAGAGAACTGCAGGGGTCCTGATATACCAGCACAGTTTTCCCTGCAAGCACCGGCACACTCATCCTGCTCTTCTTTTCACTATTCTTAGAAAAATAAATAGAATAAAAAAGCTATATTTTATAAGAGGATCTCTATGACAACAAAACTTCATGAATGCTATTTTCCCCTTAAACAGTTTCTTCTGTTTTCGCTTTTTTTTGTCTACTGGGTAAAGAAAAAAATGCATTTAAATTTAGATCTTGATTATCTGAATTTCATTCATTTTTACAACCAACACCCAGGTTTGATAATTTCCTCATCAGTAGCATCAACAAATCTCAAATAGAGCTTGTCTAACAACCCCTGGTCATCTAAAAGATCTTAGGCAACATGACATACAGTATGCCCTAAGTCTCTCAAATGACCAAAGATCCTAAACAAAAAAACAAAAAAAAGCAATCTAGTCAAAGTGTAAAGTCAAATCAAACATTGTGGCATGACTATAAACACGTAGTTCATGCTAGAAACTCAAATTAAAAGACATTTTCCAAAGGAAAATGTCCAACTTCTTAAACTATGATATAAAAAAAGACAGATGTCCAATTTCCAGGGATGCTTTGCGTCAGCTGTTGCTGCAAAGGGTGCAAAACCAGTAACCAGCTTTAGGAAGTAGGATGAGTTTGCTTTGGACAGCTTTCTATTTTTTTTTTCCTGAATAAATGAAATCAAAAAGCAGGAGGTGCTAATTAAAACTCTACAAATATCCTTATATCTCACCGTGACCATTCTCTCTTTTATCACACCTAAAATTGAAGAGAAAAAGATCTCCCAACTCCTTTCTCACCTCCCCCATTTTAACTCCATTATTCTCTTCGTTCTTTAATCAAATGTGAGGAGAAAATTTTCTCACCTGTTTTGCAGGGCGTAATTGGATAAACCAAAAGTTTAATCCCAAACCGGAACCTGAACCTTTCCTTTAACAACAGACACTGCCAGAAAACACCTATTCTGCTTTAAAGAACCATCTCTATTCTATGTAAACCTTTTTTTTGGTAAACGTCTTTAGAAAACTGAGCCTAAAACCTGTTGCCTCTGATTTAAAGTCTTTTTTGTGGTTGCCATGACACGCATGGCAATTTGCAAAGGCATGTTGCATTACTATTGACAAAGAGTCCTGGATAGATGTCAACACTGAGTAAAAGTCTGGTTGCTTCTGATCGACGCCTGTTTTATGGTTGCCATGACCTATGGATATGCACAGATATGTTGATTTACTATTAACAAATGTTGATATGTGTTCAAAATATCTACAGAGAAGTTGAAAGAAAGTCCTTGTCCCACTGAATCAAGGCCATTAGTGGTTGCCGTGACCTGGATGATGGAGAATTTGCACAGGCATCCTTAAATACAACTATTTCCTAAAGGAGTTGATGAACAGAGTGAAGGGGGCATTAAGAGGCAGGAACTCTGGAGGGCTTACAGAAATCTGCCGCTGGGGAGTCCTTTGGACAGGAAAGCACTACACAATTCTTTCCTTCACAGACTGGATAGAAAACCTGACTGGACTTGGATATGCTTTTCTTTAGCTGTGTTAGAGCAATCCTGGAATTAAACCTTGCACAGGCTTCGGGAGGCATACAACTAGGGTGGAGGGATTGGAAACCACAAATGTTAAGGATAGATCACTCATGCATTTTGTGTAGCTCCATTGAAAACAAAAGTCATTCTAGTAAAGGCAGTAATACAGACTGGTCTCGCATCATGATAGAAAGCCTGCTCATCATCATCATCTACATCCACTAGGATGGATGATGGGGAAAAGGGGAACCTACAGCAGTAGCCATTCAAAATTTCCCGGTATTCTTTGATGGGCCCTTGGCTGGTTCCCTACAATTCCTTTCTTTTAAGTTTTTACACTCTAGTGGCTTGTTTTTGTTTTGTTTTTTTCTACAGTTGGGTGACAGGAAAGGGGGTACGAGAGAGGGGGAGAGTCATGCAGCAAAGGACCACAGGTCAGATTCCAACCTGGGTCGGCCACGTTGAGGACTAACGCCTCCGTACATTGCCCGTGCGTGTTAACCACTGCACCACATGCACGCCCTACAATTCCTTTTTCCTAAATTTTCTTTCTGTCATGATTTGTTGAAGAGAATGATCATCTTCTGGTTAGACCCTGTAATTCTTTGAAAGGGTGGAGTCAGAGTAAAAGAATATGCATGCCAAGTAGAAGGCCACTGGCTGGAAGTTGGAGGGGATTTTGCTGAGATTCATAGGGAAGTGGGCTGCCATTCGGCTGGCGTTTGACTGGGAAGCGCCATTTTGAATTGCTGCCACTGTGGTCAATATAAATTAGAGGTTTCAATCATCCAAACAAGGTCCAAAGCTAAATTCAACTGAGAATCTGTGACAAGACATGAAAATGTTTGTTTACTGGATGCTCTCCATCTTAGGATTTGATTTATTTTGGTTTTACAAAGTCGGAATACAAATACGCACCAATATGATCCCATTATACTGCATTGATTTATCACAACAACTTAAATTCTAACACATATCGTGAACATAAGAGAAAGTTTAAACCCCCCAAACACCAGACGTCACTTAGACTTTGGTTTTTAGGCTAAATCTGGATGGTCTATCATACAGTAGTCTTGATTTAGTACTGAAATTGTTTTTCAAATTGGGCTGTGTTTGGTCGGTCTGATTTTGTCCAACTTTAGTCCAATATTAGACTGAAAAAGAGGTTCCAAAAACAGTTTTCAAAGTCTGACAGGAAAGGGGGTATGACAGAGGGGGAGAGATTCAGCAAAGGACCACAGGTCAGATTCGAACCTGGGTCAGCCACGTCGAGGACTAAGGCCTCCATACATGGGTCGTGTGCGCTAACCACTGGGCCGCCAAAGCACATCCTTCAACATCCTTTCGACGATCTGAAAACTATGGTTTCTGACCCTTTTACTTTTCAACCAATGTAGTCATAGTTTGGAAGTAAATCATGTCATATTTACAATGTCTTTCAATCAATTTGTGCTTGGTTTAAAGGAATCAATCATTTTGTAATGCCCTAAGATATGGGGTGGGATAGTTGTAAAACATAACGGCCATCTTCTCACCTCTGAACTTCCAAGCTGCTTGAGCACAAAATGGCAGACCAGATGGAAAGAAAGCACCTCAAGGCGCTAACAGATGCTCCCATGTGGCCGCATTGGCATCTCGCAGAGTTTTTAGGATGCATGTTTTCAAATAGCTGCTGGAGGTAGAGCGGCACTCACACTGATCAAGGTGCTGTCTAGCCATGTTTGATGTAACGAGATAGCTTTGTCCAGCCAAAGGTTCAGACACCTGATCCTAAAGGCAGAACTTGATCAGCAAAAAGGTTTCCATCAAAACCATTTAAGAGACAAAATGGACTGCTGAGGAAAACAGACCTGACGGCTTCTAGTGGCTGATTTAGCTGTTGACTGGCTGCTAAAACAAATTGTTTAATAAACAGACGGTAACAGAAACTGTAGTGCTTTTTAACTAGAGTGGTAGCAAGCATTTAGAGAGACAGGTAGTTGGCACAACACAGAGTAATGTCAGCAGTGCCAAACACACAAACAGGGTATGTACCAACACAGTAATAAGTGATACAGGATCTGCTCCCAGGCAATGACATCATCGACTGCTACTTCAAAACATATTATTTCCTAATAAACCGAACCAATGTGGACCAAATGCTACACTGATGAAACTATAGGGTTAGAGTTCCCTTACTTTATCACTGAATAAGGAAAGTTAAAATGGCATTATTACAGAGAAAATCATTACACTTAGATTGAACAGAAACAAGTTTTCCTTTGGCATAGGAGAAAAAATGTTTGTTTTTTTTTTAGTTAAGAAGACGAAAATACATCTAAAACAGACAAAGAAAAAGTAATCCTGCAATATTTATTGCATAAATAGCTTAAGCATTTACCGAGGAATGATATGGAGAGCAGATAAAATGCAGAGAACTTACCTTCTCGTTGTATTTGAACTTGACATAAAACCAACTAGACTTGATCATCCTTCTGCTGTCTGTTGGTGAAAGTTCCACAAAGGAATAATTGGCTTAAGTCTCCTCCAAACACTGATGGTTAATGATGTGTTCTCTGCCACTGAAATGTCTCTGCTTCTTTATGCTGCAGATCTTTGTGTGGGTTTCTTCTCGCTCCGTTTCTGACTTCAAGCCTTCTGAGCCTGCTACTGTACTGTTTGCTTCACTCCCTCGACTTTGTAGTGTAGGGTAGTGTGCGGTCGTGCAGTGTGTGTATGTGTAGCAGGGTTGGAAAGCTGACAGGAAAGCTCCTCAGATGGGCTTCAGCTGTGTTCAGCGGTGTTGGCAGATGCCAGCACAGAAGCAGCAAAGAGATGTTTGTCTTTAGAGGAAAACTCTTAAGACTTAAGCAATCTCTCTCCTCTCCCTCCCCTTTTGTTTAAAGGTTATTTTCTCTCTCTATAGTTTCGCTCCTCTTCTTTTTGGCTGTCTTTTTCTTTTCTTTTTTTTTTTTTTACAATTTCCTCTTTTAAGGCCTTTGTCCACTGAATGTGTCCCCTCAGTGCTTCTTATCACTCTGTTTTATGCATCAGTGAGCTCTTTCAGCTTGACCTGATTCAACCCCATCCTCTATCGGTTTCGGTCAGTGTCGTAGTTCTGCTGTTTGCATTACTGCCCACGCATGGCCATAGCCAGAAAGTTCCTTAATATTTGCCTCCAATGTTTTCAGTAAATCAGAATCTACTTAGATCACAGCTACAACACTTACTGTTTGCATTAGTGATTAAAGTCTGGACCTAACCTGATGTCATTTTGCTTAATTTAGAATTTTTTGTCCTTTCTACACTCAGAGGAAACAGGTAAGCTATGGCCTTGGGTATAATCAGCATGTTAATCATGAGAAAATGTTTTCCATCCCATGGATACTTTGATGGAGTCTGTTCTATAAAGGTCTCATAGGTAAATTAGAGAATGTTAGAATACAGACAATATCAGGAAGAAATACAGCTTTGAACATGTTAGAGGTCATGTCATCTGATTAGAAAGCAGCAAAGAAGACTGTGGTGACTCTAGTAAAGCTGCAGAGATCGCTTGTTAAATCTGTTGAAAGGACACCTTAGTCATCAACATTTAGCATTTATGGAGTATAGAAAGCCAAAATAAATCATATTTGCAGTCGGTAATTAGCCCAGAATGGACCCTAAAATGAAGAAAATCTGAGAAGAAAACTTGCTAGAGATTGAAAACAGAATGATACTGTCAGAGTCTTGGTCTGTTTGTTCCTGTTTTTCTTGGTTTTCCATTTGTTGTCCTCTGCTGCCCTCTTGTGTCCTCCCTTGCTCTGTTTTTCTGTTCTGCCTTTACCTGTTTTCAATTCCCTCGTTAGCTCTCTCTTTGTCTCTGTCCCCTTTAAAAGCCCTCCCTCTTCAGTTCCTGTTTGCTGGATCCTCGTCTAACTTCTGCCTGCCTTCCTCGTCTCTCTCTGCTCCTAGAGTTTTGGTTTACCCCTGATGTCTCCTTGGTTCTGGTACGTTTGTTATTTTCTGTTGGATTTTGGTTCCTGTGAATCTTAATAAACCCACTTAAATTCACCTCTGCCTACTGGTCTCTGCATTTGGGTCCTCCAACAAACACTGCTTCATGACAGATACTGGGTCAGAGGTTCCTACCAGTATATCAAGGACCTTAATCATACAGCCAGAGTTACAGAACTACTTCTCGGTACGTGGTCCAATCATATAGGGATTGTTCCAAATTAGGGTCTGCATCCTTCACATTTGGATGCATTTGTAGTCTAATTATGTCACAGAGCTGTGCCAAAGGCTGTCCCAATCCACAAATCCTCCTAAAATCCATTCAAATGGAGTCCAAAAATGGGCCCTTTTTAGTGTATCTGAAGAAGAGATCCAGAGTTTCCTTTATAGACCATGGCTAAAACAGTGAATATAAGTTGACATTATACATTTCTAGGAACCTAAATCAACTTTTAGGATGATTTAAGGTGAAAATACAGGTTTGTTAAACTGAAATCGCGAATTGTGTTTTTTTAACAACCATATTCTGGTGTCTTTTCTACAGTGATTTCTATTAAAAGAGTCCTCACACTAAAATGCTAAAATATTTGCTGGATGACATGTAAAATATTCAGAAAGAAAATGTTTAATGTATACAAAATAGCTTTTTTTTGGTTTATGTGTTAGATGGTTGTTCAAACCAGAAAAGTCAACAAGATGTCGCTGCTTCTGCAAAGACATCAATTTGGAAGGAGTGCTAACATTAGCTGGCCTTGCTATCACCACTCTAGTCTCTATTCCGCCCACACTTGGGGACTCGTGAGCAGGACTTCTTTAAAGCCTCTTTCTCACTGAAATTAGCGGCTTAACGCAGGTTTTTCAAACATGGGTCAGTCACTGGCAAGTTGCTTGGCCTCTCTGCAGTCACTGCTAGTGTGTGGTGACTCCATTATGCTGGGTTAGCATTGATGATGTCACCAGTTTGATAGTAATCAGGAAAGCAAACAATGGAGAGAAACATGTAAGGAAGCCAGGAAGTAGTAAGTGTGCCTTATTGTTTGGGTCTTTGGCGCAGCTCTCTCTCACCAGAGCTGCGCCATGTTTACTGAATGTAAGTTGAGTCGTTTTTGCTTGTTAGATCAGACGTGACTCGTGTGCTGTGTTGACGTCTGTAAGTTGCGCTCAATACTATTACATAAATTAGTGGGTCGGGCCAGGTCTGATGTTCCCACTGTATGCCGAGTAGAGCCAAGTTGTTTGACCCGGGTTGACGGGTCAGTGAGCCATGGCCACTGCCACTAAAAAATAAACTGGTTTTTCGGCCTGTGGGAATGGGGTATATTTGTTGTTGCTTGAGTAACCTTTTACCTGTTGTGTAGTAAATGATCCATGACTAACTGCTTATGTTGATATTGCCAAATAAGGGCAAATACATATTTCATGTTGTGATATTTTCGTGAATGAACTGTATTTATAGGATCAATTTTCCTAAAAATTATTAAACATGGATTAAAGGGACAATTCCAGAAGGACTGTATGTGCTGAAAACAGTTTTGGACTTATTTTGGACATAAGGAGCATCATTTTCCTGAGATAGGTCCATGAAATGAAAATTGAACTTCATGAAACAATAATTCACTGTAGAACTGGAAACAGTTAAATAAGAAATGTCTTCATGATACAATTAATTTGAAGGCATAATAATTTCATTCTTTATTCAGGATATTATTTGTACTTTTTCTTTACATTGTGTTTTGAAACATCATACTTCAAACAAATACTTTAAAAGATCATACAGTTCTGATACAACCTTAAATCAAGGTATGTTTGTTAAGAGCAGAAAAATCCCCAATTTTTCATATTGAAGCCCACAAGAAAAATGAAACATCTAAAAGGTTATTGAAGGAGAAAGTGAAAAGAATGAAGTGAAGCTTTTAAAATGCAAAATTCTTCTAGTGTGTTTATAACTAAAAAGGCTAGAGCCCAGCAAACAGTGGGCCACCCAGCCAATGTTTATATTCTGCCCCTCCCCTCAACACAGGGGACCAAAAGTCCAAACAGAAAACACTTGTGTGTATATAATTATGTCACATCTGACAATGGCTTGAGAAGCTTGCCAACTAAAATGGGCTCCTTTACCCCACAGTATTTAACCAAATTTGGCAGCTCCAGAGTTAAACGGAGGTAACCCTTCTATCATAGCATAACAGAGGCTTATAAACAAAGGCAACTGCTGTCAGTAGTGCCACTGTGTTAGCATCCGTGAAAACATAATTGGCTTAGCAATGCTTATGCCCTAAACCAATGCCAATGCAGAAGAGAGTCTGGCAGAAAATACTGCCACAGTGAAACAACAGGGGAAGTCCAAAATAATGCATGCTTTTCTATGCTGAGATTTCCAGTGAATTGACTGGTGTATCTAGAGATATTAAGTCCTCAGCTCACAAAGCAAGAAGAATAATAAAGAATCAGGCTGCTTTATAACTGTTTATATTTTACTGAAGGACTCTTCCTTCTTACGCATAAAGCCCTAAATAACCTGGCTCCATCTTATATGAGAGATCTGGTTGTGCCTTGCATTCCTAAAAGAGCGCTTTGCTCTCAATCTACAGGTTTACTAGTGGTTCCTAGAACTTCTATTATTAGAATGGGAGACAAATCCTTTAGAGGTAGTGATGTTATAAGATGAGCCAAGGTGTGTGTCTAGTAATGGAGGGGGTGTTTCCCCGTAGCGCGCGTCAAGGCGTGATTCATTTAGGGGAGGGGCCAAAATTGATGACGTCCAAAACCTTGCTACCATGATACCACATTCTAAGAATAGATTGGTCCAATCTAGTTGGTTAACACTATTTTAGTTAGATAAAAAAATGTAATCATCAAAATCTAAGCAAGCTCACTGAAAAAAACGAATCTGAGTGAATGTAAATGTTATGTAATTAAAATGTGTAATATTAACAATAAAATGTTACGTTAGTATCTTCACATAATAAATCTGGTTTTGAATTCATCTGCGTTTGTTCAAAACACAAGACAATGTAAATTTTTTCCTTTACAAAATGAATCTAAGTAATCCCAGCCAATCTTTTGACATTACACACTCACAACAAACAAGACCTTGTTTCATTTACTCAGTACAAAAAATAGGCCCCCTTCCTGTTGTGTTGGTCTGGAAACCCCGTGAGAGTTATGTTTAACTTATATTTAAATTATGTTTGAATCTCTTAATGAGGATTTGAACGAAACGTTACTGTAAAGAAGTGAGGAACACATAATTCATGTTAAATGTTTTGCACAATATGAATATATTGTAATTTTATTGTTTTGTCATATTACGGTTAACCCTTGGCCACAGCCCGCACATCTTGAAATGTATTGACTTGAATTTTGTGACCATAATTCTGACGACAATAAAGACTGTCAACTTTCACTGAATGAGCTTTCCTCTACCACCACAATGAAGCACGATTTTATACGGTACAAAATGTCTCAACCTGTGTGGTGTATATATTTTATTATACTTGTCAGTTTTTACTATCAAATGACCAAAATGTCAGCTTTATGTAATGTAATAACTAAAATTCCCTATTTGATGAGCACATACTACTGACATTCTGTCTACAAGTACCAGTGTTGAACTAGTAAACAGTAGTAAAAGTAGTAAAAAAAAAAAAAAAAAACTATATGTATGTTTACTTTCAGTAGGAATACTCAGTTGCTAATTAGAAAATTTGAGTTCATGTAACTTTAAAACTAAACACTAAATGTTTTTAAACAAAGTAGATCCAACTTAAATTTGTAATTTGGAAATGTAAAAATTAAGTTGGATTCAGACAAAAGTACACATTTAGAACTCTTAAAGTTATGTAGATCCAACACACAAAAAAAATGACTAGAGCAATGCTAAAATTAAGTTAACTCTATGTGAAAATTTTATTCTAACAAACAGAGAAAATAAGTAGTTTCTACATAGAATAATCTTGTTGGATCTACATAATAAAATTATGCAAAAAAATTAATTATACTTTTTAAGTAAATCAAGGAGATTTTTTTTTTTTTTTTATCAGTTGAGCTGGTTACAGTTGTAACTTTATTGTACTTTGGCTGTCTGTAACAATAGTTATCAATGTTGTTGCCGTCTGCTGTAAGACATTGACTTTCACTCCTGAGGTTGAGGGTCCAATATCCACCGTAGGCTTTTGAAAGATGCAAATATACTTACCGGTAAGTATTTTGGCTAATGTGACTAATTTTTATTGGTTTGCCCAAGTAAAAATATAGATCAGGTTAAAACACTGCCAAATTAGACTGGCTGGTTTAGCCAAAAGATTGGTTGGACACAGAACGTCCAACCCAAAACCAAAAACTGTGGAAAAACTATTATGTTTGAATAAAAATTACAACTTTTATTTCGCTCTTCATTGCCCAATTTGCACAAACACTTTCCCTGTCTGCTTGAGCAGAGGCGATTCTAGAGTCTGTGGGGGCCCAAAGCAAAAAATCCTAGGGGGCCCTACTGACCAGTGTTCATCAACATTATGTTAGGCTATAAATAATCTGACACCAATGAAAAATGTATTAAATAAAACCTTTTTTTTTTTATTCCAAATGTTCTAAACATGAACAACCTTGTTATTTTGGAAAAAATAAAAGAATTAAAGTAAAGAATAAGCTAATAAATTAAAATAAATGTATAATAAAATAAAAAAACAGTAAATTACTTTAAAAACCCAATATAAACTTTGTACAAAATATAAAGTATAGTAAGTGTAGTGAAATCATTGGGGTCCTATACTGCTTCCAGAATTGCTGCTTACGGGCCTT
>NW_015150908.1:117555-118432 GCF_000732505.1 Cyprinodon variegatus | reverse complement strand
CTGGGCAGGGCTGGAATTTGACTGGGCAAAGCTAATGTCAATCAACATTCCATCCAATCAGAATTTTCAAATGCAGTTGTGCATCTCCTCAGTCACTATAGCGTTGCCACTTCATGCTCGCCTGTTGCTGTTTATCTACCGGGTGTACAGTAGCTGGCTCTCGGGGGCCCCCCAGCGGCTCGGGGCTCCAAGCAGTTGCTTGGTTTGCCTGTTGACAAGGTGTGCCTCTGTGCTTGAGCTTATTTCACCAAAATGGCAGACAAAACTGTGTACCTAAAATGATTGTTATCTTCTAAGACATCTTACACACACACACACACAAAACTTACAAAGGATTTTATTATACGAACCAATCATTAACTATTTTAAAGGAACTTAAATGTGAAAAATAAAACAAGAACAATTGCATAAAACCACAGATTTTATTACTAACTGTAGTTCTGCTCTCCACTAGTAGATGGTGACATGTTCACATGAACAGACTAACAGTTTCAGTCAGTGAGGCAGAGACCCTGTCTATGTCGTGGGAGTGAGGTTGCTTGAGGTTGCGTAAATTGGTTCTTGTAGGTTTAATGAAAAAAAACAGAGGCAAACATACAAAAAAACAAAAATACTGATAACCAAAACCAGCTAACATCAGGGAATGTGGGGAGCCAGAGAGGAGGAAGCAACAAACAACAAGGAACCAACACTGAAGAACTACACTGGGAGAGTATATATGGGATACAGAACAAAATACAGCAGCTAAGTTAATATCGCGATCAAAGACATCTTTCTGCTCCCCTCAGGCACATCGCTGCTCCTGAGGGGAGGGTTTAACTGATGGTTCTTAAAGGAATAGTACACCCAAAACATGATTAGCCTTCATTTTCTACTC
>NW_015150908.1:103793-114435 GCF_000732505.1 Cyprinodon variegatus | reverse complement strand
GAGTAGAAAATGAAGGCTAATCATGTTTTGGGTGTACTATTCCTTTAATGCCCATGAAAAGGATTCTTGTGCATTATTTCATGGGCATTACACTGCTGTGTGTTATGCATAAGTTAGGCTGTCATGGAACATAAGTTCTGGACTCATTATGAATACTCTATGTATACGCCCTAAATTGAAAAAGAATACATAGAAAGTTCAGCGTATGCCAGCGTTTTAGGATATTCTGGGATGTTGGGCATATGCTGTCTATATCAGCACGGCGTGACAAGGCCCTAAGTCTAGGTCTAAGACTAAGTCTGAGTCAATAACATAATGAAAGTAAATATCTACTGTTGCCACACGCCCACCGAGAGGGAATGAATCTCGTAAAGTCAAAGCTCTTTTTTATTAGATAGAAAACATTTAACTTATCTGATTGTATGATCTGATTAAATTGTCTTTGTAAATTGTATAGAGATGATGTGCTGTGAACTGGCCCCATAGAAATAAATTGATTTGAACTTAAATTGAATAGTGTTTTACGCAGTACTAATCAAATTCCGAGTGGTCAGCATTTTTCCTGCAGAGGGCAGAGTTAATATCAGTTTGCAGAGTTTTTACTGAAGTTTATAAGGAAGTCAATGAGCTAATGTAAAATTCACAGCTTTAAACAAAGTGACGACAGCTTTGTATTATCTAAAGGTAACCTGCCTCTCTGATAATGCATCACAGTGCTCTTAGTTCCCCAGTTGCCAATTATTACCAAAGTCCATATATGGCAGGTAATGCTGTTCTAAGCATCCAGTGTCTGAGGTGGTTGACCCCTCATTAGCACATGCCGAGCCTCTGCATAGTGTATGTCAGGACTCCTGTCTTTGTGTTTCTGTGTTTGTCTCCCTTCATCCACCAGGAGGCGCCTGGTTCTAGTCCGCCTCCTCACACACCTGCTGATGGTTTCCTCGTTAAACGGTGTGTTCTTAAGCTGCTGACTGCCACTACCTCGACGCCAGAGTGTTTGCCAGTTTAGGGTACTCTAGCCAAGCTGAGTTTTGCTGACTCAAACTGAGTTTTTTTGTCAACCTGAGTTTAACTTTGTTTTTGTCTTTGCCTCTCGGCAGGAGGTCATCCTGCACACCGGTTTTCTCGGACCTTCTCTCCCTGGAAGGATTAACTGAGCTTCAAACTGAGCTGGGGTTCAAACAGGAGGTTTGGATCCACTTTCCCCAAGAGATCGTTTGAGCTTCACACTGAGAAAGGGATTATTCTCCACTACGACCCGTTCAAGTACTGCAGGAAATCCGAGTGGCAGTCAGTGTCTCCGTTCACCAACTAACAACCACATTCTGGGTAACCCTGTTCCGCCCTCCACCGAATCAGACAAACACTGGAACTACAGCATACAGACTGGAGTCAAGGATTCAACAACTTCTCTGGAAACGTGAGTCAGCAACCAAATCCTCTTCTCCAAGTTCACGAGTCAAGTCCCCCACTGAGCCTGAACTAACCGCTTTGTCTTCCCCTCACTTTTGAGTTCCGGTTGATCAGTGTTCAGAGCAACACTTCTCCCTCTGTTTAATAAAACCCGTTAAACCTTTTCCCTGGTCTCTCTGTTCGGTTTTCTGCATTTGGGTCTGAACTTTGTAACATCATGACAGTGTAGCATTAGACAAGTGTGCTCTTATCGTGCTACTGCTACAATATTTGTGAAGTACAGTAGTTGTGTGAATACTGCAGCAGAGTACATGTACTACAAGTGGTAACACAATCCAGTCTGCGGTAACTGAATGTTGTTTAATTAGCCTCAGCCTCTGCCTCTAACTATGGATTCCAACTTAGTCAAGAGGTTATGAGTTTTCTACAATCAACCTCTGGTGTGTGGTTCTGAAATATAGCTTTAGAAAATGTAGTTAGCAGATGGACATTAAGTAAAATGAATGTTTTGTCTTCTCTAAACAGTGGTCTTTAACCCTTCCTTTGAGAAGATGTTTCCTTTAGAGGCCAGTAGTCAGGTCTTGTCAGGTGGGCCTATCCTCTGTGGTTGGTCTAATCAGAACAAAAACAAACAGCAGGTTTCCGAGACTCCATGTTGCTGGGGGCAGGGTGTGTGTTGTGTGGGCTGCTGTATTTGCTTTGCTTCACTCCTGTTTTCTATTTCATAGCCTTCTTTTTCTCTTGTCTTATCACTTCCCTCTCTCCTCATATCACCCACGGGGAGCCTGTGGTGCTGTAATGCTAAGTGACAGCTTGCCTGCCTTGCTCACTTCCCACACACATGCCTACGCCTGGCCATGTCCCCGATGGCCAGCGCTTTGCCCAGACAGCAGAGTTTCAAGAGCTTACAGGGACCAAATCCAAGTAAACTGAAGCAAGTAGTTTGGGGTATCAAATCACCGCCTGGAGTGTATTTATACACAACACACAGACTTGAACAAAGCTGAAAAGGCGAAGTTAGTGGCCTACTGATAATACTGTTAAGGGCTTTAAAAAAGCATGTCAGGTTTATATTTTCTGAGTTCCTTTTAGACCAGTGATCTCAATTAAAAAGGTAATTTCAAAAGGGAATATACTGAGAAGTGTTTCCAGCTGGTGGAAAAAAAAGATGTATCATCCTGGAGTTTATTGGGTGGAATTATTTTATCAATACCACATTTAGAGATTTCCTGCAGTTCTGCAGCATGTCTCACTTTGATTTGTCTCTTGTTAGACACCGCTTTTCCATCAGGATCAAACAAAGCAGAAGCAGAAGACACCCATGGAGACCCTGGAGCTGCCTGACTGCACAGAAGCTGCAGCAGCAGGGTCAGCACTGCTCACAGGGCTAAAGACAGAACCCAGTGGGACTGCTCACAGGGGACATGCCTTTGTACATAAAAATGACAGCATTCGTTTTGGATGTCCTTTCAAGGGTATCTGCATTAAAGACAAGGGCGTTGTTTTTGTTGCAATATATGTAAAGTTCAATAGATCCAGGGTGGAGATTTTTCCATTAAGCAATACTAGGCAGTTTTATATGGCCCTAAGTTTCATAAAACTCTGTTAACATGTATGTTAATACATCTATTCCTTATTTGTGCACATTAATTATGTTTTTGATAAAAAAATCCTTTCGCTAAAAGGCCATCAAAATGCTGCACATGTTCAGAAAGGTCCAAACAGACTGGCAGTGTTGCCAACTGAGCACTTTAGTCGCTATAGTTAGCGACTTTTCAGACACCTCTAGCGTTTTTATTACAAAAAAGCAACTAATGCCAAATCTAGTGACTTTCTTTCTGCTGCTGGAGACTTTGGCAACAACATCTAAAAGCACCAAACTCTGCTCTCCAGAGCGAGTAGATTTATAACCCCGCCTCCTGCTCTCCTCTATCTTGTCTGCTGTCATGATTCATGCAGCTATTATTTCATCCAAATGTAAAATGGAGAACAGAGAAGCAGATCATGGCTTGTCTACAGTGAAAAGAAGGACTGGCTTATTTACTTTTGCTGTTGCCTTTTTGGAAACACAGGAAGGAGCAATCAGCGGGAGAAAAAATCTTTCATTCCTTTTGAGACGGCATGAAAAGTCAGCTGAGTACAAAACATAGATAATATTACTTTAGTGATAGTTTCAAGGTGTTGCTTTATTGTATATCTCGTACCATGTCTTTCGGATGTGCTGTTCTTTTTTCATCTCGTTACAGGTGATGAAGCAGNCATGACAGTGTAGCATTAGACAAGTGTGCTCTTATCGTGCTACTGCTACAATATTTGTGAAGTACAGTAGTTGTGTGAATACTGCAGCAGAGTACATGTACTACAAGTGGTAACACAATCCAGTCTGCGGTAACTGAATGTTGTTTAATTAGCCTCAGCCTCTGCCTCTAACTATGGATTCCAACTTAGTCAAGAGGTTATGAGTTTTCTACAATCAAGCTCAGGTGTGTGTTACTGAAATACAGCTTTAGAAAATGTAGTTAGCAGATGGACATTAAGTAAAATGAATGTTTTGTCTTCTCTAAACAGTGGTCTTTAACCCTTCCTTTGAGAAGATGTTTCCTTTAGAGGCCAGTAGTCAGGTCTTGTCAGGTGGGCCTATCCTCTGTGGTTGGTCTAATCAGAACAAAAACAAACAGCAGGTTTCCGAGACTCCATGTTGCTGGGGGCAGGGTGTGTGTTGTGTGGGCTGCTGTATTTGCTTTGCTTCACTCCTGTTTTCTATTTCATAGCCTTCTTTTTCTCTTGTCTTATCACTTCCCTCTCTCCTCATATCACCCACGGGGAGCCTGTGGTGCTGTAATGCTAAGTGACAGCTTGCCTGCCTTGCTCACTTCCCACACACATGCCTACGCCTGGCCATGTCCCCGATGGCCAGCGCTTTGCCCAGACAGCAGAGTTTCAAGAGCTTACAGGGACCAAATCCAAGTAAACTGAAGCAAGTAGTTTGGGGTATCAAATCACCGCCTGGAGTGTATTTATACACAACACACAGACTTGAACAAAGCTGAAAAGGCGAAGTTAGTGGCCTACTGATAATACTGTTAAGGGCTTTAAAAAAGCATGTCAGGTTTATATTTTCTGAGTTCCTTTTAGACCAGTGATCTCAATTAAAAAGGTAATTTCAAAAGGGAATATACTGAGAAGTGTTTCCAGCTGGTGGAAAAAAAAGATGTATCATCCTGGAGTTTATTTGGTGGAATCGTTTTATCAATACCACATTTAGAGATTTCCTGCAGTTCTGCAGCATGTCTCACTTTGATTTGTCTCTTGTTAGACACCGCTTTTCCATCAGGATCAAACAAAGCAGAAGCAGAAGACACCCATGGAGACCCTGGAGCTGCCTGACTGCACAGAAGCTGCAGCAGCAGGGTCAGCACTGCTCACAGGGCTAAAGACAGAACCCAGTGGGACTGCTCACAGGGGACATGCCTTTGTACATAAAAATGACAGCATTCGTTTTGGATGTCCTTTCAAGGGTATCTGCATTAAAGACAAGGGCGTTGTTTTTGTTGCAATATATGTAAAGTTCAATAGATCCAGGGTGGAGATTTTTCCATTAAGCAATACTAGGCAGTTTTATATGGCCCTAAGTTTCATAAAACTCTGTTAACATGTATGTTAATACATCTATTCCTTATTTGTGCACATTAATTATGTTTTTGATAAAAAAATCCTTTCGCTAAAAGGCCATCAAAATGCTGCACATGTTCAGAAAGGTCCAAACAGACTGGCAGTGTTGCCAACTGAGCACTTTAGTCGCTATAGTTAGCGACTTTTCAGACACCTCTAGCGTTTTTATTACAAAAAAGCAACTAATGCCAAATCTAGTGACTTTCTTTCTGCTGCTGGAGACTTTGGCAACAACATCTAAAAGCACCAAACTCTGCTCTCCAGAGCGAGTAGATTTATAACCCCGCCTCCTGCTCTCCTCTATCTTGTCTGCTGTCATGATTCATGCAGCTATTATTTCATCCAAATGTAAAATGGAGAACAGAGAAACAGATCATGGCTTGTCTACAGTGAAAAGAAAGACTGGGTTATTTACTTTTGCCGTCGCCTTTATGGAAACACAGGAAGGAGCAATCAGGGGAAAAAAATCTTTCATTCCTTTTGAGACGGCATGAAAAGTCAGCTGAGTACAAAACATAGAGAGGAAAACAACAAGAAAAGGGACAAAAAGAGAGGGACAAATATCTGTATAATGGGTCTGTTTTATGTCTTGTGTTCTCAATTCAGGGGGCCCCTTGCCGGTCTTTGCCAAGGGCCCCAAATTTCCTAAAACCGCACCTGAATAGATCCAATGACTGTTGAGAAGAATAGCTCATATGCTCAATGCCAGTGAAGAGCTACAAAGCGTTAGTTTTAAATAAAGCCTGTTGGCATGACATGAGAAACATGCAGCGTTCTGGCTGGAAGAGATCACTGTGATATCATTGCCAGGAATAAACAAAATAAAATAATGCTTGTTAAAGGAAGGCCTGTCACGATAAGCAATAAAACAATTAATCGCAGGATTAAATTTCTGTGCTCATATGCTTTCTGTGCTTCTCGCTCTTTAGTTACCAAAGACTGGATGATCTTGGATTCTTTCTTGCATTGTAGCCGCAGATACGTTTATTTTTTCCCCCTGCTGATTCATTACTACATTCATCAGTCATGTTTTTTGACCACATGAAGCTACAGCTGAGGAGTATTTCATACATATCCAGTATTTACAATAACTCAGGGTTCATGCCACATATTTTTTTCACATATCTGTGGCAGTAGCTCCAATTGGCATCAAACAATTTTGGATGTTTAAGAACGTGATACTGGAGAGTAATTTACTTAAGCTGATTTTCTATATTACTGAAACCTAATCCAGAAACTCAGTAGGGAAGCATTTCATTTTATTTTTCTTAAACAATGCTTTCCGTTTAGAAGGAAAACTGATGATGGGTGGAAGAGGCTGCAATAAATGTTTCTTTTCTGGACTGATTGTTCACTCATCTTTCTTTTTTTTTTCTGCTGGAAGCAGCATGAGCCAAAGGCTTGACACGACACAACACAGTGCATGCTTTCCCTCCTATCCTCCCCAGGCTGTATAGTCCAACAACATAAAGGTCATATCCTGCTCTCCACATAAATATTAGACTTGTAGCTCAGTCTGATTGTCAGATAAGAGACCTGAGTCATATTTTGGCCTCAGCCAGGAAATCAAGTTATCCAGAGCTTCTCTGACTGCTAAAACATTGCAGAAGGCACGCAGTAGCACTGTTACCTTGCAGCAAGAAAAATCCAGGAGTTTAGATCCCGGCCTGATTTCTTTTCTGCACAGTTTGCTTGTTTTCCCTCTGAAGCCTGTTATGTTGATTCCCGTAGATGTGAGTGTCTGGCTATATGGTTGCTTTCCCTGTGTGTCTCTGCTGCACTGTGATGAGGCAGCCACAGAACCAAACCTTACAATATAGTCAAAATGTCTTTTTGAACTTATATTGAGATTAAGATCCTTTGATTGATAAAATAACTGCAATAATCTGCCAGTGCAAAGAGAGTTCATATCATGATTTCAAGTAACCTAAAAAAAAAAAAATTCTAACTAATAAAACTAAAAAATCTGTTTATCGACCAATTTTTTTTTTTTTTTTATGGTTAAATTGTTCAAATTTTCAGTAAGAAAAAGTGGATTGGTTAGATTTATTCTCTTTAAAATGTGTGTTTTTGTATTCAATAACAGCTTCAGTACTTCTAAAAGTACTGAAGCTGTTATTGAATACTTGGGGGTCAGGACGTCCTGAAGGTCGGGTTGGTTTCCACAATCATTGTGATGTAATTATTTAGAGCTGGAATGCCGAAATATATCATGAAAAACTTAATGTGACTTAAATAAATAAATGTATCCCGAAATAAGGATAACATTTGGTATTTCTTTATCTAATGACTCCAGTTTTAACTATAACATAACATTAAAAAATTTTTTATAATTAATTTAATAATACATTTTAAACAATGAACAATGTTATTTAAATAAGTACATTTATTTAAAAAAAATAGCTACTGCATTTTATAATTATACAGAAATACAAGGTGAAGTATTTATATGTGTATTTGGCGGGTCGTCAGTCTCTTAGACTTAGAGACTTAGACTTCCTTTACTGTCATTGCACAAAAAACACAAGGTGAATCTTGACATCTTGTTGATTACTTGGCTACCAGTGTAACAGAGCTAAGACCTTATTCCTGCACAATAAATATGTTTTCTATGAGTAAGAGCTAGCTATATACAGGGTAGGAGTATACATCTATATTGCACTGAGTTATTGAAGAAGTAACATCAATAAATAAATATTGCACTGAAGAGTTATTGAAAATGAAACATTAAATTGTAGACAAAACTAAACTAAGGTGCGTGTATTGTCCATGTCCATGGGGGGAGGAGTGTTATGTGGCGTTATGCAGACCGCTGGCTCTTGCATCGTCAACTACGTAGAATTAAACTAGAATTAAAATTTCTCCTTACTGTTCCAGGAAGCATGAGTTTTCTTTGTTTTAAAGTAAATTTTTATGTTTTTTTTTAGATGTTTCTAGGGGGAGGCTAATTGGCCGAGCAGCTACATGATCAGAGCTCAGAGCTAAAACCTATAAAACAACCAGACCTTAGATTATTTTCTGGTTTTGTTCATCCTTTGAATACCAGGATTCTTTTTTACATGTCAATACAAATGCAGCGTGTACCACTGAGGCACTGTTTTTTTTTACTTTTATGTATTTATTTTTTATGTTTTTACCATTTCGGCACCCAACATGCTTAAAATCCAATATGGGCAGCAGATTGTCTATTTTTACAGTGAAAACATCTTCATAAAGCGACATTAACCGGTCGGTTATTTTAGCAAGCTTAACAGGAGTTACCACACACAGATTGTTCGAGATCCATCATGGCGTTGGGCCGGAGTTTCTGAAGAGCAACAAGTAACATTTTGATGCTCCAGAGCAAATCTACGTTAAATTTCAGAGCAGTACTGGCCAGGAAAAGCAGTTGGTAACCATGGAGACTGAACGTGGGCTGTGGTACAGACATTGCTGATGCTTCAGTGATTTTTTCACCAAGTAAAAAGTGCTGCGTCCCCGATATTTCACCCGCTAGCTCTGTAAGTGCCATATATTTTATCTTTACTATTAAAACGATCTGATCACACGGTACTGATGAGAAGAGGAGGAGAGTTTATAGAAATTACTCTGATTTAAAAAGCCAAACTGTCTGACGTCTAAGCCAAGATTTAATTTGAAACTCATTTCCAAGTACAAGTCATGAGGCCCCGGTTTAACAGGGGAACTGAGCTCAGGGGAGAAAGAGGGAAGAGACCGAGGAGGGGATATGTTCCTGTCCCAATGACTTTCAGATGTGCGAGTCTGTGCCACAATGTTTCAGCTCAACTTCTTCTCTTCTATATGCCTTTGCACGCATTCACTCTGTTTTCTGTTCACTAAAGGAAGCAACTTACCAAGCCCAGCTGGAGCCGCATCTCCGTGAGCATGGATCAAATGAAAAGAGGAAGCAGAGATAAACAGACTAATTGGTCACAGAGCCAAAGAACTATGGACAAGGCTAGCTGTGTTCAGGGAGCTTGTAAGTCAATTGTTAAGGATGGCTGGATGTTTAATGAGAGCAAACCAGGAAGTCAGTCAACCAATGCCAGAAAAGCAAAATAATCCTTGCAACTTCTGGGAAAAACCACGTCAGGAACAGAGATATATCTGAGTACACACCGCAGAAGAACTCAGCTAGTCCATGAAGACCACTGGGGTCAGTAGACCAGGAACTTTCTGAGGGAACTGAACCATCAGCATCCTCATAACCATGTATAAAGCTGCAGTGGGAAACTGTGCTGCAATAGTGAGGTATAGCAGCTCTAAAGTAACAGACAAGAGGGATACAGAGACTAATGAAAGAAGCAAAGAAACTTGTTAAAGTGTCCGTACTTTCATCCAGGGCATGATTCAGAGCGTCTAACAGAAAGATGGTCATTTATGGTGCGTTCACAGAGTCAGGGCGTCTGGAAACTATATTAGAGACGACATCTAGGAGCGTCAGAAGGTGAGGTGGCAAAATTCGAGTCTTGCAGCGTTTCCAGCATGAGGAACAGCACTTTTTGACTGTCCATCATCAACAGCTGCAGACGCTGGGGTTGGAAAAAATGAATTTTGCAGCTGGATTCTGAGCATCAATAATTCAGAAAAGCTGATCCAGGAGCAGTCTGGGTAACAGAAAATACATCCAAGACATGATCGCTACTTCTGCAGAGCTGTCAGCATAACACTATAAAAAAATTAATAGTGTTTTACATACAATAAAGGTTTAAAATACTATTTCATAAGGGGAGTGTTGGCCTAGTGGTTAGAGCAGCGCGCTTTTGATCTGAGAAGGTTTCAAGTACCCAGTTCGATCCCCAAAGTCAGCAGTCTGGGTCTCTGAGCAAGACCCTTAACCCCCACACTGCTCCCCGGGCGCTGCACAGTGGCAGCCCACTGGGATGGGTTAAATGCAGATTGAATTTCTCCATTGTGCGATCAATAATGTTAAGTTTCTATCCTTTTTTTTTTTTACAAAGCTAGAAGAATTAAACACTGAAAGGAGAGCATTGACTAAAATTTTCAAATAAATACTCAATATTAGATTCTGGTAAGTTGTGTTTTTTACCACAAGACTAGAAAAATATTTGTATTCAGTTTAGGCCGCTATGGAGAAAAGCAGTAAATCCCCAAAGGCCTTGCTGGCTTCAGAGAGCTTTCACTAGGGACTGATAGCAATGTTGCCTACCGGCATGACGGGATAATGCCACTCCGAACAAGAATGGAATATTTAGGTAGGATCATAATCCTGTTGAACTGAATTTCTCAATTAAAAATTACATTTCTAATATTTTTTTCACATAATCAAAGCAAAAAAATAAAAAGCCAAGCTACTCCCTCGACTGCAAGATCAGGGACTGAGCATTCGACCACCGGGGCGTCAAACATCAAATGTAAAAGCATCCAAGTAGAGGTGTTAGATGCCTTTTTGACACTTAAATGGAGTACAGTGAGAACACACTATTAGTCCCATCAGGTACACAGACCCTTTCTCTGCAGTTTTCAGCTATTTACTCCTTAAAACTTCTATTAAAATGATGTGTTCCTGTCATATGATGCAATGAATTAGAAAGAA
>NW_015150908.1:89080-103572 GCF_000732505.1 Cyprinodon variegatus | reverse complement strand
GGATAACCAAGGAAAACAGGAACAAACAGACCAAGACCCTGACAATAGGCCAATACACATACTTTCCAGATATGTAAAACTGATTATTGCAATTTAAAAACACTATTTGATTTTGAGTTTTTTCTTCCAAAAAGTATCAATACTGCAATGCTGTATTCTGATGCAAAAGTTAATTCACATGCTATCGATGTTAAAGTCAGTTGTACTTTGAAAATGTTTGCTCTTCTTAATTTTAAATTGTTTGGATAACTTGAACATTAAAATAATAATAGTTTAGATGATTTTAAAATAATGTTAAACTGTGTTAGATTAGTTTTTTTGCATTTATTTGCACGCTTTTTGATCATTAGTGTAACTGTTGACAAAGCATGGTGCATGTTGGGGTTGAAATAGAGGAGTTTTTCATCTTTTAAAACTTGATTTACTTGTCTTTTTTTTATCACCATGGTATTAAAAAAATGTATCAGGTATTGAATATTCTCATAGGTATCTATATGAAGTTTGAAACTATTGTTACAACCCTATCTGTACAACACAACCCTTGTTTACCGGTTATCACTGTAATACCATAAGCCATTATATTAATTCTGGACATTGAGGACCAATGTCAAGACTGGTTTTCTTTGAAAATGGGTGGTAGAAGTTATTGGTTTGTTCTGCTGTACTCTCTTCCGTAAAGTGCTGCAAACCCCCTCTAACAAGACCATCACAAGAAAGTTGCAAAGTGACAAGGAATTTTGTTCCCCACTGTGCTTGGGGAACAGCATTTGACTAAATAAACTTTGTTCCTAAACCATATCTCAAGTTAAATAGTCTTGAACCCAGGTTAAGGACCAGAGCTTCTAGACTGATCCAAGGTGAAGTGGACATCTCAGAACTGATTCTAGGAAGGTGTGGAGCATCTGAGATGAATGAAGTTTACAGGTCTGGCAAAGATAGAGAAACCATTAAAAACCAAACAATTTGGTTTCAGACAATTTGGTGACTTTTGAATATTTCAGGTTTACTTCCATGTTATTGCATATATTTGCATATTAAGAGGATTGTACAAAGTAACATTTCTAGTATGTATACTAGTGATGCGCTGATGCAATTTTTTGGCCCAGATACTGATACCCGATACCTGACTGTGCAGTACAATCTGTTTGAAATTGATGTGTGCGTATCTATGAAGAACTCTATACTACTTGGATGTAAGATAATTGCTATCATGGCTTTGTCAAGCTGCTGCCTACCTTTATGAAGCAGGAAAAATACGAATACAAAGTGAATCCAGTAGAACTTTTTATTGCCTACCTGGAATGGGTGACAATAGTTGAATAAACTTTTGGCTCTCAAAATGGTATCGGTGCACTATTTGTTGGTACTCGCCGATACTGATACCACAATTTTAGTGCTGGATCAGGCCCCCGCCCAATACTGGTATTGGTGCAACTCTTATGCATACACATA
Source organism: Cyprinodon variegatus (assembly GCF_000732505.1). Taxonomy (NCBI): domain Eukaryota; kingdom Metazoa; phylum Chordata; class Actinopteri; order Cyprinodontiformes; family Cyprinodontidae; genus Cyprinodon; species Cyprinodon variegatus. Next base: position 102,120 of record NW_015150908.1, on the reverse strand, counting down.
GTAACTACCAAATAAAGCTGATTCTGGTATGCACTATTGCTATGGAACCAAAGCAACTGCTGCTACAATGCAACAGCAACTACCCAATAATATAACGATTCTGGTTTGACTGCCTGCAGTCTCTGTCTTACACAGCTGGATCATTGCTCTCAAATATTCACTTTGCCAATGCTGCACAATTAAGCCAAACTGCTCTACCTGCTTCTCCACCCTTAAAGTCTCTGCTTCTATGACAGTCAAATGCCAGATTATTGAAAGACTTGCTGTGAGCAAATATCCAATGTTCCTTTTTTTTTTGTGTGTGTGTTTCGGCCCAGATCACGTTTTTTTTTTTTTTTTTCTCTGCCTTACCCCACTGGACATCTCATTATTTGTTTGAAATCTGAACAAAGCCCAAAACCTGCTTAACAGAAGACACCTCACCTTTCTCACCCAAAGTAGGGAGGACTTTCTCCCTAGTTTGTGTTAAAGCTAAGTTACCGTTACTGCTGCTAACTGTGACATTTTTGCTTCTATATCTGTCTCCACTGTGAAGAGGATCAAGCCAAGGGAGCGGCCAGCAAGATTTCTGTTCCTTTCCAGCTTCTGAGAAGGTTAGCAGCTATAAAAATCTAAGAAAACAAATTAATTTCACATCTACAACAACTCGTTGAAGAAAGGCTGAGGCCCTACATATTTAACTACACTTTGGGATTAATAGCATTTCTGAATTAAATTGAATAGATAAAAAAAATAAAATTACATATGTGATTTTAATTTTTTGGCCATAAAACAGACTGGCATCCTGTCTAGGGTGTACCCTGCCTTTCACCCACAGACTGCTGGAGTTAGGCACCAGCCCCATCGGATAGGCAGGTGAAAATGGAGGGATGGCTTTTCATCTCCATGTAGTTCCTGTTTTCAAATATGATCAAGCATTTTATTAATGTCTTAAGTGTTTCGTTCAACTTGTGTTCAAATTGGGAAACTTGTGATTGCATATATCACACATGATCACCACATATGAAGATTTTTTTGCATGTGAATTTTATCAGATTGTCCTCTGTGTAATACCCTTTTTACATTTGTCTAAATTTTTAAACATTTGTGTACGCATTTATTGTGTATTATTATACAACAGCATTCTTCTTATGTAAATATCGTATTATGTAAATTTAGTTAAAATTTAAATAAAAAGAATAGAATAAGGAGTTTCAAAACTAAACATTGAAACCAATATATAATGTCAACCAGTTATTGAATGGAATTTTCAATAAAAAAAAAAAATATCATTTACTCAAGCAATGTTGCTCATGTGTACAGGAGTTTCTTTTTCAGAATTTGAAGTTTAAAATACAAATAAATAAATCAATCTACTTTTTTCAGACATTTTTGCTTTTCTTGTCTTCATTTAGAGCTGCAACTTAATACTAGAGTGAAGTCATGCCCTAAAAAATAAAAAGTTAACACGGACCAAATATTCCTCTTAGAAATTGAACAATATATGAAACAGGGGACCTAAAGTGTACGGTTGAAATTATGAAACATATGCAAGGCAATGTATACCCATGGATTAGGAATTTTTCACATTAAAATCACATTTGATTCAAATATGATTCATAAGTGGAAAAATAAATTTCAAAAATTTTTATCTGAAAAAAGAAAATATATTTGAAAGAAAAAACCCTTTGAAAAAAAAATCTAATTAACTTCAAAATGCGTTTTTAATTACCGTAAGACACTTTAAAGTTTTTATATTGCATTTAGAAATAGTGTTTTGTGCTTACATGCATGTAAAAAAAATAACTCGATGGAACTACATGTGTAGTGCTGTTTGGCAAGATGCATCAGTGTGAGGTAATGAGGATGGAAAGAGAAGGAAAATGCTGTACCTGGTTGCTGACTAAGGCCATCTATTTTCAAATGTATTGTAAAGCTGGAGGCGAGTTCACAGACAGAGAAACAGCAATAAGGCATAAAAGAACAATATCCTGTACAGCTTTTCATGCAGGTGAACTCAAAGCGATCTGAAAGCACCAAAGGCTCTCTTATCAAGGTTAACGGCAGCCTAGGGAGAAGTGCCATCAAGGTGATCTAAAGCACAATAAAAAGGAATAAAGGAAGATTCTCTTAGAACCACCATGCTGACCTGTGGAAACGTCAGATTATGAGCAAAGACAAGGATATATTTTAAGTACCGTCCCTTCTGTCCAAATTCTTTTAGTTATGAGAGTATACATTTGAATGTAAGTCTATCTTGTTTATTACACAGATTGATGGTCCGCCTATATCTTAAAGAAATAATGTGTCACCAATTTAGCCTTTCGTTAGAAAAAAATAATATCGCTTTCTTTAATATTCTGCCAAAGTCTAACAGCAACTGCATTGAAAATAAAAACATTCCCAAAGCTTAGAATCAGTTGTTTCTAAATACAAAGGTGGTGGTGCTCCCAATGGAAGACATCTTTTCTTGCGTCACCATCTTTTATTACTGTAGCTGAAAGAAGACAAACTTGCTAGTCTAACGCGTTTAACCTGTATATGAAGACATGTTGTCAGTGGAGGAGAAGTAAAACACCCAAAGATCACCAAAGATTATCCTACTTGCCTTTTCCTTTTGGAATTTAGGACAAACATACTAATATCCTGCAAGATGGAGGAGAAAGTAACCAAGAAAATGAAAATGATTCAAACAAAAATGAGACTACATCAGTATAGCTTTTGAGATGCTTAAACTTAGAAAGGAGGTTGCAGACTTTCTGCTAGACAACTGAGTTAATTCAAAATAACAGTGAATTTTACTTGGCTTTAAGTTAGACACAGGACACTGCACTCCAGCTATTAGTCTGTCCCACCCACAGAGATGGCTAGGTTTTTAAGTTAGCCTACACTTGACGAGCTCAGACATTAGCTGTTATATCAAAAGTTATAAAGCTAGCTCAGTCCTCTCGATAAAGACAGCTGGGTTTTTAAGCTAGCCTACCCTGGTAGGGTAAGATGTTAGCTGATATATTACAGGTGATTAAGCTAGCTCTGTCCTCTTGCTAGTTTGTTTGTTAGTCTTCACTGAACGAGCTCAGTTGTAGCAGCTATCAACTGCTGTTATTCTTCATTCCAGTAGACAACCATAAGTATTAGCTATCAGCAGTAGCTTGGCTTGCTGCACAGTGGGGCAGTGGGTAGCGCTGCTACCTTGCAGGAAGAAGGTTCCGGGTTCGATTCCCATGGTCTTTCTGCATTGAGTTTGCATGATCTCCTTGAGCATGCATGGCTTCTCTCTGTGTACTCTGCCTCCCTCCCACAGTCCGAAAACATGATTGTTAGGTTAATTGGCTTCTCTAAATTCTCATTGGGTGAATTTATTTATATCTTGGTGGGAGTGGCAGTGTAGTTGTTATGGCGTAGATCTTGGAATCCTGAGGTTGTGAGTTTGAGCCCCACTCAGTCAGACTGCCACTCTGGGTCTCTGAGCAAGACCCTTAACGCCTGATTGGCAGCCCACTGCTCCCCAAGGGGATGGCTTAAATGCAGAGGTACATTTCTCCAATGTGAAATCAATAAAGTTAAATTATTTTTCAATTATTTTTTTATCTTTTTATAACAAATTCTCCTGCGTGGATGGCTTTTTGTCCTGTTTATCTCTGTGTTGCCCTGTGATAGACTGGCGAGCAGTCCAGGGTGGACCCCGCCTCTCGCTATTAACAGCTGAAGACAGCACCCCTTGTGGCCCCAGCAGGGATAAGCATGATGGAAAATGGATGGACAGTGGTTTGGTTCAAAATATATTGAGGAGATACATGTAACTTATTGATATAATAAAAAAATAATAATTTTCTATCATTTTGTACCTTATCTCCTGATGGGACTCTTGATGTTGACTTTGACTTTTATTACATGCTGAAGCTTCCATAGATATTATTACTCCAAGACATCTAGAGTGTGCTTCTCAGTTTTTTGTAATTCATTTAGCCACCACTAGATGGAAGCAAATCTTACATACTGGGGCTTTAAGTAAGTCCTTGACTTTGACGTTTATGTTTTGTGTTGCCCTGTGATGGACTGGTGACCTGTCCAGGGTGTATCTCTTCTGTTGCCAATAGACTGCTAGAGATAGGCCCCAGTCCCACTGCACATACATTAGCTATACACACATTACCATGGTTTAATCACAATGCATTATGTAAAGAATAAATGTTCAAAGCTTACAAACATAGAAAACATCTAATGTTTTTGCAACCCTATTTAAATTCAAAATTTGTTCAGATTTTGACTCCAGATCCTATGTTTGTGTCGATGACAAAGTTGTCATACGGTTTTCCGCCAAACTTTTTTTTCTTTTGCTTATTATACCATGGTTACTCTTAGTGTGACATTTAGACACATGAGCTGCAGGGATCTACAGCACAAACACACGCGCACAGTGCCTCACCCTGCTGCACTAACAAGGATATAACCCGGCAAGTCAATCCATGAAGATTGGCATATTTTTACCTGAGAAATGACTGCTGCGTGGAGAGAGGCCTGGATGGGTTGTACGCTGCACTGCATAATAAGCTCAACTTATTTTGGCTTCATTATAGTCAGCTGGTTTCCCTGCATTTGGGAATAACACAGCAAATTGGCTCTAAGATGGACTATAATAAGGAAGTGAGGCAGATATTGTGCATGAGGTTGTCAGCATGTGCCAAATTAAATGACCTATGAGATAAAATATATATATAGCTGTCTGCTGGGTTAAAACTGTGTTGTTTAATAAAATTACATTTCCTCAATCATATGTTCCAAAAATGACCTTTCGTGCAAAGATGAGCATCACTTATAACAGATCCAGCAACAGTTACCCTTTTCTTCACACCACAGACATCTTTATGCCCTGTGGACCTACAAAACACATCAACTCTGCTGTGAGGCAGTGTATAAAATGGAAAGAGGAGTCCTCAATGCATCAAAATCTGTGCATCATATGGTTGCAGAACAGCTGCAGGAAGAAAAGCAGCACATTTTTAATGAGATTCCTCCAAAAACAGAGCAAAGGCATTCTCCTTAGCGGGCAGCAGAGGGCGCCAACACATCATAAACCTCCCCAGCTGGTACTACATGCCATTGTCTACATCCAAGTTAACACATCCAAGAGTTCTTAGAAAGAAATATGGAGAATTAGTCTGTAGATGAGCTTTTTCTCTTGACTTTTTAGATATTTTTTGACACAAGCTGTGAGGGGAGTTGTCAGGGTATTTCCAGAAAAAACCTTCTTGTTTAGTGAAAGCTTTATGTGAGGATAGATTAGGTGAAAAAGATGTCTATTAATCAATGTTGCTCCAGACTTTGCCTTTAAAAGTAAATCTTTTCAGCACTATGATGCAGGATTCTTCTAAGCATCATTTTGGGATGCCAGATTTAGAGTGGTGACAGGGTCAGACCGGGTCCAGATGGCTCTCTCTCTCGTTCTGCCCTGTGCTGATGGGGAAACCCAGGATGGGAGAGCCATCTCATCAGCCTGCAGTGACAGAGAGCTGGCACCGTTAGAAGAACGGGCTGAGGGAAGAGTCTGGCCCTCCCAGCGGGTTCACTGAATAAACCATCTCCCATCTGCTCATCAAAGCACTTGATAAAGCCAAATGACTAAGGTTCATTTTCAGAATTTAGTGTAGATAGATCAGAAGTCCGATATAAAAATATTTTTTCACTTCTCATCTAAAGTTTGAAAAACTTTGATATCAGATGTCTTTAACAACATAAAAGGCTAACATTTTTGGTAAATTTTTGTAACAAAATTTCCAATCCTAACTGGCAAAGTCCAAATTCTTACCAAGAACCCTTTGATGTCTATACCCGCTTTCCCACTGAAAACCCAGCTTTTTCAAAACTGGGTTAACCCGCTAACAATCGGCTTTTGGCTCTTTTCCCATTTGACCAAAAAGCTGAGTCTGACCCCCTGCTGAAAAAGCCGCATGGCCACTTCCCCCCACTACTGTGTGACTGATGACAGTATCATACTGGGTGAGCATTGATGATGTTGACAACAGAAATCAGGGAAGTAAATAATGGAGAGCAACATGGACAGGATCCAGAGCATAGCAGTATTCTTTAATATTTCCCTCTTTTATCCCTGGAATCCCTCTGACCAGTGCTCTGCCATGTTTATAGAATGTAAATAGAGTTGTTTCAGCTTGTTTGACCAGAAGCGACTGGCACGGTGTGTTGACGTCTGTAGATTATATTTAATCACATAATTTAGCGTGTCAACCTTACTCTGGTGTTCCAACAGCATGCCAATCAGAGCTGAGGTGATTTTAACACAGGTTACTTACCGAGTCATTTGTCTCGGGTAGACATGTGTCAGTGAGCTGGTTCCACTGCCACTAAAAGCTGACTGTTCTCGGGTTTAAACGGCCAGTATGAAAGGGGTATATGTTTACTTTAAGAAGAGAGAAGTAATGATCGTTTCTGTGATGTATAGCTTTCTTTTCTTTACAAACGTTAGATTCTTTTAAGGGAGCAAATTAAGAAATCGCACTATAAACACATACAGATATAAAGTAGGCCCATGTCCACAAATAGAAACTGTATGGTAGGCAAAAACCGAGCTGGAAAAAATCTGACTTTTTTCAGAACACTGAATGCACCATAATTAACACAAGCTACACTCTCAAAAGTGTGGAAGCTCTTAGTGAAGGGTCTCAAAGATATTTTAAGAACATGCTACAGTATGTTTTTAAAATTCAATTAAGACAAAACTGTGAGAAGCTGTTCGAAGAAAGGATTGTTTTGAAAGATTTCTGCTGCTGCAGGAGAGAAACACTTTGATCAGATAAAAGGAAGGTGGGAAAGACTAAAGTAATGTATTTTTTATTACTTTTTTGAGATTTATGAAAACACTTGACGTTTAGATTCTCCGAGAAAGAAGGACAACAAACACTGTTGCATTATTTACTGTATGTTACCACCTGCTTCGGATGTTATCATCCCATTAAATATCCGTTATTAGTGGTTATCAGTCACATGGAATGGCTTCAGACTGCGCCTTCTCTACCTCCTAGTAGGTTTCTTATGGCTTTTAATATGCAGCTTAGCACTGATAATGGCCGTTTTGGTCACGTCTAAAACTTTCCATTTACCTCCTTTCTACTTTTTATCTACTTTATTTAAAGCCTACCTTCATAAAAAAAAAAACTGCATTCAAAAGCTTTAGTTCGAGTTTCAGCCACATGGATTTAATTTGGTGTGTAAAGACAAAGTTGATAGGATATGATCCCGATCAACTTTTATTTTTTATAATAGATGAAGAACACCTAATATTATGTTCAGATTACACACAAAGTACATTCATTCATTCTGCAGTAAAAAAGGAATTACTTCAGGGTTAGGATTAGGATAGAGGTGGCTGCATGTAGGAGTAGATCTGTTAGCTTGATCTTGTGTTAGAGAACTTTATTTCTTATATTTGAGGATTTTCCAATGCTTTTTGCCTCCAGTGTTTGAGGCTGTGCAACTGAAAGGATTTAGTCAGTCTACCCATATGAACATTTTTTATCTTCTCTGAAATACTTAAATTATCTGTGATTGATTAAGATGATTCATTCCAGCAGGAAGAGACTTTGTCAAAATGTATCTTCTAACATCCAGACTATGATGCTACAGAAGATACATACTCATCATTCTGCCTCATTCTATCTCTATTCTCCCACTCTGCAGAATCTGTTAGTTCAATCTCTAACGTTCTGCTCTCTCTGCTTTTTCTCATAGTATCTTCATCTGGTCTTTTCCTGTTTGGCTGTGACTCCATCCTGGAGAGAAATATCAGCTGTGCTGCTGCCATTAATATCTTTGTTTATAAATGTTGGAGATTGGCCTGTTTTTCCAGTGTAGTCCTGTTTCTCTGACTGTGACTGGCTGGATGTGCTCTCTTCATCCTCTGACATGGGAGCTGGATCTGAGCTCGTCTGCCTGGCTGTTTGTTTCCGCCTTTTACAGTCACCTTTTTGTATCTCTGCCTGGTTCTGCTGGAGGTTTCTTCCTGTTAAAACGGAGTTTTTCCTCTCTACTGTCGCTACAAGCATGCTCAGTGTGAGGGATTGAATTAGAGTCAATGGGTGGATGCAATCAACTGGTTTTCCTTAGATAGAAAACTTTGAATCAATGATCTGGTGAACTGTAAATGCCTTGAGATGACTTGTGGTGTGAATTGGTGCTATATAAATAAACTGAACTGAATTGAATTGATAGTTAGTATAGGCTTTCACGGATGCCTTCTCAGTTCGACTTCTCAGCCTTTATGGACCATTTATACTTTGATCTCTGTCGTTTTTAACACCATGTAGACAAACTAACCTTATTCAAAGATACAGAAATAATTTTAGATGCGAAAAAAATTATACAATAAACATAAAATACCAACATATATACACAAATATCCCAAGCAAACCTCATTTTCATTACACAATACAACAAAACACAATTACTCCTCAGCAGGTCAGGCTTTTAAAGTGAGCTGTTTTGATTCTTAGTGCAAGTGTATAAATACAACAGAAGGTCTGGTTTCATCTTGCGCCAATCAGGCTTAAAAATCCCACAATGAAATCAGACCAGTAGACAGATAAGAATCTCAGCCCCTGTTCATTCAATTATTCTATCTCCAGCATCGCCTTGGAATATTGTTAAAGAAAGAAATACAAGAAAATCAGACGGAGGAAAAAACCTAAATTCCTTTGTAGGTTTTCAAACACTTGGTCTCCAACTCACATTCATACTCCATTAAACAAAGGTGCAGCGAAGAATAACAAGCATCTGAAAGGTGTTCATCTGTAAAATGAACATCTTGTCAGTGATGATTTTCACATCAGCAAGTGTCTTCATATATTCAGAGGAAGGCTTTAGATGAATAATGCATCTGCAAATTGATTCATTTAGCTTCACAGTCCAAATATGAAGTGGAGAAGCATTTCATCTCTTCTGTGCTGCCTATTTAAAAGGTACTGGTAACATTTTCACATTTAAACGGAAAGCAGCATGTTAGTGAGCTCTTAATTTGAAGCCACACTTTATTCATTACCCACAAATTTCTCCTGAAATGCCAGAGATTTGGCGTCTCTGCTTTTTTCTGGCACCTCGTTCAGTTTCATCAGCTATGGCTCTGGCACACGACGGATATGGCAGAAAAATCCTGAAGCTTTAAAATGATCAAATAGTTGCTCATGCAGCCTCATAAATCTACATAATCAACCTCAAATTTCTTCTCTTTTGACAAACATGATGCATCTTTCTAGAGACCAGCCGTATATATGCTCCAGCAGCGTAAAGAACATCAGTCCTTCTGTTCTGTTAGGTGTTAAAACTCAGTCTGTGAAAACACACACAGCCCGGTAGCGATCCAAGATGTTCGATGTTGTTTATCCTGACAACTAGGCTGTTATCCTGGGTATTATTTTTGGACCAGCAACAACTCTGGGTACAACATGTTTCTGTCACATGTACCAGCAAACTGTTTTCCAATTCAAATTTCATGCAAAAGCATCAGCTTTGCTTCCAGTCCAAGGCTGTTCTGCACAGTTTCTCCATAAAGCTGAGAAGGAACCTTACAGTTCTCTTCCACAACACAAATATGCAAAAATAACGTCTTCATCAACTCAACTCATCACCCCCCCCACACACACACACATTATGAATCCCAATCACAGCTTAAAAAAACATATTTTTAATTGCAAGCAGTATGCTAATGAGGATTCTCAGTCATCCAGGTCATAGTCATTCCGTAAAAGTAAAAAAAACAATCCACTGGACTTGATTTCCAAGATTTGAAGACGTTTCTCCACCTCTCCAGGAAGCTTTCTCAATTCAAATGTCTGGATCCGCAGTGAGTTTGAGTCTTTATATAGACAAGGCCTTGTATTGCTTGGAAACATGCAAATGCAAACTGATGTGTGGGTCGTTTGGTTCCATTGTTAGCCTGTAATATCTGAAACCTGTCTATGATTCTGAAGGTCGGTTGTTAAAGTGGGGGCATTGTCTCCTGTAATACCTGAAACCTATCTATGCTCAACAAGGGTCGGTCATTAAGGAGGTATTGTTCACCGGCTGAAGAGGGGAGGTACTTTTTTTTTTTTGAACTTTTACAGAATTGCAAGCAATCTTACAAACAATTACAACACGTGGAGCGGCGGTCCAGTGGTTAGAGCATAAGGCTTAGAATCCTGAGGTTCGAAACCCACTCTCACAGACTGCTACTCTGGGTCTCTGAGAAAGATCCTTAAGGGCTGGTTACAGTATACTCCCCGCAGCAGTTTATCACAGTGAGCTTGTCACAGGTATGACAAAGATATTTCTTATTTATGCCCAATATTGAAGCGTGGTCTGCATTATTTTATTCCACGCCACAACGCAAGAGGGACAATCATGAACTAGCTGTGGGTCTAGATACGGCCGAGGTAGTGAGGAAGTGGGGGCAACTTTGTGCAACAACGGAGGGACATGAGGGCCAAAAAGTGCGGGGATCCAGGTGGAAAAAGGGTCCCAGCGTTATCACACACCTCGCCTTCTGGCTGATCCTTTTTCACGAGTCGTTTTCCACTATGGCGGTCATACAAATAAAACAATCCGGTAAGGTACCAAACAGGAAATACGCATAGTGTAGAGCGGATGTAGATTTGACCAATCAGAGGCCTCCTGTCTGCGGTCACCTACAGTTTTGGAGAAGTGCAGCAGAGTGTCTGCGGAAGGGGCGGGGGATATCTGCGCTCACTGCAACACACACGCAGATCACCTGGTTTCTGACCATAAATCAGCCTTTAACCCCACACTGCTCCCTGGGCACTGCACAGTGGCAGCCCACTGCTCCCCAAAGGGGATGGGTTAAATCCAGAAAGTTCATTTCTCCATAGTAAGATCAATAAAGTTACATTTATTTACTTTTATTCAATAATTGTGATTAATCCTATGAATCTATGATGTCAGGATTCAGTAAAAAGGGCAGATACCCTTCTCTCCACGTTATTTTGATCATTTTATAGATAATAAAAATAAAACTGTTGCTACAGAAATGGAAATGAATCATTTAATAGTATATCTGCACTTAACTCTTTACAGTTGGAGAAAATGAAGCTATTTCAACTTTCAAAGCTTGGCTAAATCCTTTGTATAGTTGTGCGACTAAAAGAGGCTGAATAACAAATTCTCAGCAAAAGTTTTCTTTTACAGCTTCATTATATTACATTTGATGTTGAAAAGGCTTCATTCTAGAGCCTCGTTTTAGTGCTGTCGGTTTATACAGTAATGTCTGAAACTAATAACAATGAAACATGCAGTCGGATGGAAAAATTATCAATTATATAATAGTTATGAAAGAGTTTGAATCAAATAAAACAGTGCTCCAGCTTCCACCCAGTAAATGAGCTATGCAAAGTTATCTGACCACTGGGCTGAGAGTAATCAAATATCAGAGAATTGACTGGAAATAACTCCTACATGGACAAATTGCTGGAAGGAAATGGTGTGGTGTGCTCTAAAAGGAAGGAAATGAAGCAGAAGGATTAAGAGGGAAATGTTATTTTGCCGCCACCAGTGAGAGTGGATCTGATAAAGAGCAAACAGAAAAGATTGTTCCAGTTCTGACTCAACTCAGGTAAAAAGGAGCTTTTTGGATATTCCTCGTCTTTTGGTCCGACTTTCCTCCATGATGTCGCACTGCTTTAGCTAAAATCAAGTGAGCTCATTTTCCAAGCTGAGCGGCTATTTATAGCGCTTGTTACACATTTAAGACTTTCTTTTTAGACGGATGATTAAAGGAGAACGTCCTGCGGGGCGTCCTTCAAAACAAGATTAAAAACACAACCAAAAGGTTTGTGAAATAAATGAGAAAAGATAGAGCTCCTGATTTTTATCAAAAACAACAAGATGATGTTTCAGGGTTCTGAAATTTTTTTATCTCTTGTGAAATGATTTACCAATGTTTGGGGGGAAAGATTTTAAGGATCTAAATGCCTTCTGTCCTTTTAGGCCTCACCTTAAGCACCAACAGATTTTGGTCAAAATCAGTGATTATTTGCAGAAGTTTTTACATTCTTATATTTTAATTAATACAAAATGCAAAAATTTTGTATGTGTCATGTGTCTTTTATATCACTTAGCTCCAGTTATAAGAAAAACAGTTTTGTTTTTATTCTCCTCTGACAATGATCTTTATGTTTGTTATGTATTCTACAAACAAGCAAACTTCAAACATCTGCCACATTTATACTACTCCTCTGAAACCTTACCGTGCTGAGTTTGGACCGAGCTTGGATCAGTTAACCGTGCAGAGCTTGGTTCTTCTGACCATTTACACATCACGCTGGCACAGTTCCTAACCTATCGGCTGTAATCGATGCTACAGCTCTCAAGGCAATTATGCAAACAAAAATGGCAGTACCCATAACATGCAGGAAGTTATAGCCCCATTTACACAACCCTCTGAAAAAAACTATTAAAACAGTTCCTCGTCTCCAAGTCGTGATCTACTGTAGTACTGCGGCGCCTGTAACATTCAGGAAGTTTGGCTACAATTGCGATATTTCGTTGTTTGCAGAGAGTCAGGCAAAGAAGGCCGCCTTTGGTGAATTTACTTGACAGAGTCGGCTTTTTGGAAGTGGATAGGACAATTGATAGTCTAATCAGGGCTTATAGACGCAGGAAACAAAGTCAGGCGTTGAGGTTCAACACACTGCTAAGCAGAATCTTCACTGGAAATCGTGTGGCATGTTAGGGAAGCTAGGATTTTTATGAATGTCTGAAATCTCCTGATTACGGAGGCTGACTATAAGGAGATGACGCGGTCTGCTCATTAGCTCTTTGTTATCTGGAAACCGAGTCATATGGGAGAATTATCCTGCCATAATGTAAGTAATTTTAAACAATTAGTGGTTTGTTATGTCGGTTCTTTGCTTTTGTACATAACAAACCACTAATTGTTTAAAATTACTTACTTCAGAATTGTTTGGGTTATCCATAAGTACTGAACTTTGCTGAATCGAGCCACAAAACTACTGTAAATAGCAGTTTCAGCTGATGCTAGAGTTAAACAAGCGCAC
>NW_015150908.1:85674-87039 GCF_000732505.1 Cyprinodon variegatus | reverse complement strand
GTTTTTGCAGTGCAGACATTTAAGTTTTGCTTGTTTCAAAACCGACGAAACATGCAAGCTGCACTGACAACACAGTCACACTGTGTTATATTTCCTGTAGGAGTAAAGAAAGAAAAAAAATCTTCCCCCCATCCATGTAGACTGGAACTATCTTGACTTTTAATCACAAAGTGTGAGAGGCTTTAACAGCAGCAGGCTGGATTTGAAGCAGCGTGGACTGGTGCGCGTTGCCGGTTTGCCTGCGACAGGGCTCAGGCTGGACAGCCACGATAAAAGCATCTTCAAATACTTACAATCCACTGGCCAGCAGTGAGTGACAGCTGGAATGGGTCAGGGCTTCAAGTGGCTGACACTTTAAGTACAGCCACTTAATTTTTCATGAGCTGATAGTGGGGACTGTCAGGAGAGAGATCCAGCATCAAGCTTGATGGTGACCAGTAATAGCAAATGTTGTCTGTCTTTACTCAGCAGATGCAGAGCCCTTTGAAAGGATTCAGTCATGACGCAGGTCCCCTATCCCTCTCTTTGCTCTCCTCTCTTAGAGTGACACTTCAAAAGAACATGTTCTTTAATGCAAGGCAGCAGGAAAAAAAAGAAAAAAACATTAAACCATTTTCAAAGACATGCTGGCCTAGACTTGTCAAACAACATCAGGGGGCTCCTGCTACAGACAGGCCTTTGGAAGTAGGGACAACGCAGTCACACTAGTCGACCCTGAGAGATGCGGTGGGAGTGGGCGGAAGCGTAAAGTTACTGATACCGAGGTGTGAATTCACTGTCAGAGGAGCTGGAGCACAGACAAAATGACAGCCTGGAAAGTCTGAGGGACCAGTTTATGAAGCATCAGTCCCTACATTACATATGTATGAGAGCAGAGTCAAACACAGAGATGCAGAGATTGCACAAATATTTTTTATAGGTTTGTGCAAGGAGAGTGGCAAGAAATCCATCACAAGAGAAAATTCTACACCCAGAAAGACAGGAGATGGGTTTTATTATTTTTTTTTTGGAAAAAACAATAAAATATTTTTTCTGGAAAGCTGAACATTCTGTTGTTTTGCTTGTAGAAATGTTAGACAAAAGGCAATATTTAAAAAGTAATATTAGTGTAGAGTGGTTCTCCTCAGATTTTACCAGCTCATATGTTCTCTCTGCTTTTCCTCAGAGTAGCTTTGCCTCGTCTGTTCCTGTTTGGCTGTGACTCCATCCTGGAAAGAAACATCAGCTGTGCTGCTTCCATCAACACCTTTGTTTATAGATGTTGGAGATCGGCCTGTTTTCCAGTGTAGTCCTGTTTCTTTGACCGTGACTGGATGTGCTCTCTTTGTCCTTCTGGCATGGGAGCTGCCTTGGAGCTCGTCTGCC
>NW_015150908.1:73738-83233 GCF_000732505.1 Cyprinodon variegatus | reverse complement strand
TCTCTGATATCAGATGGAGCTTGGCCATTTAAGGCAGTATAAATGAGAAGGGAGATTTTAAACTCTTCTAGGGTCACAGACTCTCCACTTCTAGGCCTCCAAACAAACAAACTATTTGACTATTTCTAAAAGTGACATGAGATTACTCCTATTTTATATTCCCTACAGTGACTACCAATAGAATTTACTATCCGCTTTACACTTTTCACAATAGCAAATCAACCACTAAAAAAACAGGACCCAGATTACTTATGTAATCTTATTAAATATACATCTGCTCATTCTCTGTGTTTGGGGACTTAGATCTGGTTAGCTGTTTCACAAACTGTATTAAAAGCAAAGGGGGATAAAGCTTTTCAGTTCAGGGCACCAAAGCTGTAGAACAGTCCAGCCCTGCACTCATGTTTAGAACACTTACGTCCCTGCTTTGGTATTTCTGTTGTGCTTTGGAAATTTGCAGCCCCATAATGCCAGAATAAGGTTACAGTCCAATGTTAGAACGGTTTTAAAAGTCAGGATAGATCTTCAAAAAGGGTTTAAGAACAGGAGCTAATTTAGTTTAAGCTTTTTCAGGCGTTATGAAAGCGTTTTTGGGTGATTTTGATGTGGTCAGTTAACTGGTTAACAAAAGTGAAAAACTTTGTTATACAGGCCTTTTGTTGAAGGTTTATTTTAATGAGATTTTATTGGCATTTCATACAAACGGTTTTATTATTCTATTTTAATTGATGCTTTTGGTTTTCAGTACAGGACTTATCTGTAAAAGGTGCCTAATAGATATCATATACTTACTTAGTTTCTACTAGTATTGAAGGAGGAAATGGGAAGCAATGTTTACAGTATGAGCTCCAGCATACTATATGTATATAATGCTTCCTCCATGTTATCAATAGAGGGCTATTTACGGTGTCATATGGGACTTTGTTGTGACCTCAACATCTCATTAACAGATTCTTCTAAATTAAAGGCTCCATTGACCATCTGGTAATGAGATTTTATTAATGCTTCAGCGCATTAAGTGGTCAGATAATTATGGGGCCAAATTAATCAGATAAGTGAAACCATGATTTTAACTAAGAGTCATCTTAGCAAAGAGTGTGACTAAGCAATTATTGTAATTTTCTATTAATAATATATAAAGAGTAGCTAAAACGCAACTTTATTTTAGAAATAATCTGAACAAAACGGACCATAAGGGTGTTACTGTTATGTTGCCATGCAAATCTTGACATTATTGTTTAAAGTTGTCTACTTTTGCATTAATTTGATGTTCAACCCCCTAAGCACTGACCCCTATTGGTTAAACACGGCTATTGCAGAATAGTTTTCCAATTTATTCAAGATTTTTAATTCGCGACCCTATATTTCTACATCACAGCATCATGCTTCTTGTCTCCTCAGTGATAAAAATGTGATCTTAAAGACAGTTCAACATTCATTTGTAAAACTCAATCTGAAACAGATCAATTTTAATAAATATGATTTTAAAACTGTAAAAAAAATGTTTTCTTTAAAGAAAAAAAAAATAAAAATATTAAAGAGAATAACAAATATAAAAAAATTTGTCTTTTTCAATCGCTTTTTTTTTTGTTTTTATAAAAGGATTTGAAAATAAATCTGAGAAAACCGCAAAGTTCCTCTAAACTATTTTTTATCAAAAAGTTGTACAGTAGTTTTGTATTCTAAAAAAAACACACAAAAAAAAACAATTGCATAAACCAAAAAAAAATTAAAAATTAAAAATCATTAATAATTTTTTTTTACAGATTTCCAATTGCAAAACGTGCACTTTGCTGTCAAATATAATGGAATATAATTTACTCCGTACCGTACAGCAACATATCAAGCAACCTAGAAACACAACTGTTTCCTTTAAGTTTTTACACACTAATAACCTTAGGGTAGCATCAACCTGTTCAGACCTAATGCGTATGTATCTCAGAATAAGCCATAATGATTTGAAATGATCCAGCACCGCTGTATGAAGCCCCGCTGTGACAGTGATAGTTATCATCCCCTGAAGGATGGATTTGGCATCTTATCCGACAATCAGGACAATGCTTTCCTTTAAATCTCCAACTGGCTTAAAGGATAAGCTTATTAAGGGTGACCCACAAAGCTGAAAGAGCTGAACATTGCATTACATCTGCAATAGAGATTGACAAGCATGCACGTTTGCCTCCATCTTGACACGTTAAGGGGATCAGTCTGAATATTTACACAGGAAGAAAGACACATACACACAAATAAGCCAGCACTTCAGAGCTGCCATTAGCGCTTTTAGTTTTATCTCATTACAAGTGACCTCAGCAGGTTGAAGTGAGGGTTCAGTGTAGGTAAACCAGTGATGATAGATAACACGGCCCCTGGCTGTTCTAATGCAGGATGTAGACAGGTTGGGATTCCAGTCAGTAAGAACATCCAGAGAGCTGGAGATTAGCATTACCATCATTACCATCCATTTCACAGTTGACAGAGTGACATCGTTGATACCTCAAGTTTTTAGAATTGGAGATCACTCAGTTCGTCTGAAAAACTTACATGAATAGAAAAGACAATTAGAGAAATGTATCGATAGAATTACTTTGTCTTTGATGCTCAGACCTTGGCAGGAAACATAGCACTAAATTTTGATTGATACGCATGAACAGGAGCAAAGAACAGGGCTGTTTCCCCCCCAGGCCTCAAACTGGTAGTGTCAGTCTGTAGACTGCTGGTTAGCAAGACGGTCTGCTGAGCTTTATGGGAAATCCAGTGAATTGTGTGAGCTGATACTAGAGCTTCTCAAGGCCCTGGAAGATTTGGTTGAGAGAACCTGTCCATGATGAGCAAGCATGAAGTGACAGTGGAGAGGAAAAACTCCCCATTGGGAAGAAACCTCTGGCAGAACCAGGCTCAACATGGTGGTCTTCTGCCGTACCGGTTGAAATGAGATGCAGAACGCAGTCAGAGTACGGGAGGAATGACACTCGGATGAAGTTTTAGCTACGATGGTGGAGGAGGGGCTGGAGGTGGGTGGAAACGGGGTCATCTGAATGAAGTCACAGCGTAACCACTAACTACACAGCAGCAGACAAGTTGTGGATCGGAGGCCTTTTAAGATGAACTTTGGATGCTGATTGGGTTTCGTGGAGGTGTGGTTCAAAGCTGATTGGCTGTGTCGTACGTGGATAAAGGAAAGCAACGAGTTTCTTCAGCTGAACTGCCGCCTAGGCTCCATAATACCTAATAAAATATAGAGTGAATTTTGTTAAATTATTGCTGCAAGCAAAAAAAAAAATAAAAAATTTAAATGTAAATCGGAAAAATCCAACAACTTTGTAAATTAAAATAAATAACATTACAATCTAGAAGTTACATTTCGAAACATGTTTTAATCAAAAATGTTTTAGGAGCAACTTTGCTGTCCTATCTGTTCTATTTCGTCCTACACGCGCCGCTTTGTTTTTAAAAGATATAAATATAAATAATATAACCACAGATGTCTCGGGGACAGTGATTTGCCTATATGTTATGAATGCTGGCGTACCATAAATGATAAATTATGAACAGTTTTTAGTTTGTGCCTTCAATTCGTTGCCCATAGAAAGACGTTACTTGGATATAACAAAACCAAATATCTTAAGAACAGCTCCAAATTGCACAAAACTCATATGGGTGAGTAGAACATGATGTAATAAGATAAAATTAAGGGTCCAATGTATAAAAAAAACACGCTGTTTGCTTTTTAAAGCTCTCATTCTGAGCCAGAGAAGAAGAGCGGTGAAATGTCCAGCCAGAATCCATTCATTCATCCATTTTCCACCACGCTTATCCCAAGTGGGGTTGCGAGGGGTGCTGGTGTCTATCTCTGGCTGTCTACGGGCGAGAGGCAGGGCACACCCTGGACAGGTCACCAGTCCATCGCAGAGACAAACAACCATTCACACTCATACCTAAGGAGAATTTAGAGAAGCCAAAAAACCTAACAGTCAAGTTTTTGGACTGTGGGAAGAAGCCAGAGTACCCAGAGAGAACCCATGCACGCTCAGGGAGAACATGCAATCTCCAAGCAGAAAGACCCTGGCCTGGGAACCAAACCTGCAACCTTCTTGCTGCAAGGCAGCAGTGCTACCCACTGCTCCACTGAGTTTAAAAGCTCTCATTCTGAGCCAGAAAGCAAGAGCAGTCAAACGTCCAGCCAGAATAAAAACAATTTTTTTATTCATCATTTCTCTGCTTGTTTCTTAATGGACCAACTTTTTAAACAGCATGATTGAGATCTATGAAATTCTGCTTCTGAGCTGTTGACAAACAATAAGACAGGCAGACAGAGCAGCAGACATACAGGCGGGTGGTTGGACTGAGACAGGAGGGCTTCAGAGGAGGGAGATCTAACCTAAGCTCTCCTTGCTCACCCACCACTCCTCTTTCCTCATCACCAGAGAGCAGATGGGCCTCACAGCACGGCCTTCTGTTCACCAGAGATACTGTGCAAAGCAGCAGCCACCACAGGCGCTCCTCTCTCCAACATCAGTGAGCAACACAAAGCTTCGTCAGGAACATGACAGCCTATGAGACAAAGTGCTGAAAAAACATCTATTTACATCAAAAACAGAACACAGATTTCTTTTTCTTCTTAATGACCATGTAGATCTACTGTATTTGTTTTTGAAGCTGTGACAGGACCTGATGTTGTTACCAAGGTTACAGTAGGTATATATATTTAACTGAGGTGCAACATTTATGTGAACAAATGAAGAAAGTCTTCATTTGTTTTATTTAACTAAATTATATTTCAGGCTTTCAGGCATTCAGCCTCTGAGGCAGTTTTTTTAAGCAGTTACTTTAGTAATTTATTAATCTACATAATATCTTTCTGATTGTTAAATTAATATAATAATAGATGTAACATAACATTTCTAACTAAACATTTGCACTGTAGAAAAAAACTATTCTTTAAAAATTGTAAGTAAATTTGATATGGCAAAACATGTAAAGACTATATGTTCATAGACCTTTAATCATGTAAAATTAAAAAAACTTTTTCATTTTTAATGAAATATCTCTCTATATTATGTTCTAAATATCTATAGTTTCTACTTATCTGTGGAGTTTTAGTTGTCTTAACTGCTGCTCCAAATAGGTTATTCTTCTAGGGTGTGTGCACTTACTCAGAGTAACAATTTGATTTTAATAACCAAATTATTTGCCGATTTCAATAGTGGATTAATCACAATTGTTCCGACCATTTCAGCATTAGTTGTTAGTTAACTATATAAAAGACACTCCATAAACTGTGACCCACTAAAAAAATACCAGGTGGGAAGTAACTAGTTACATTTTCTATGTTATATTTATTCAAGTACCTTTTAGTTTTTTTTATTTTATTTTACTTTTACATAAATGTTATCTTTATAAACCATCACTACTCTTACTCAGTAAAAGCTACTCTGTCCACTGTGAGTAAATTTCCTAAATAATAGAGATGATTGTTTTAAACAAAGGGGGACCAAACATAGACATATTGGTAATGTTTATCCCAAAATGAATGTTTGAATTTTAGTCCACCAGTTAACTGTTGGAATAATTATGTATAAGATACTTAATGTTTGTTCTTATGATATATAATGTGTGACATATTGCTGTTTCAGAGAGGTGTTGCACAAGCAGTATAGGTCAACCCTCAGTAAGTATTGCTCAAGCTTAACGAAACCGGGAGGTTCGCAAGACATTTAAATGCAAATTGACCTGTTCACTGAGGCTGCAAATTGAATTATATTTCTTGTTTCCTATTCCTTTGGCGCAACCTCAGCTTGTGTAACTAGGGACCCCCCCTCTGACTTTAATAAATAGCGAGGAGAAAGCTTAAGACCGGCAGAGTGGGGTGGAGATGTACCTGC
Organism: Cyprinodon variegatus; assembly: GCF_000732505.1. Classification (NCBI taxonomy): domain Eukaryota; kingdom Metazoa; phylum Chordata; class Actinopteri; order Cyprinodontiformes; family Cyprinodontidae; genus Cyprinodon; species Cyprinodon variegatus. Next base: position 77,351 of record NW_015150908.1, on the reverse strand, counting down.
ACACCTCTTCCTACTCTACTCGCAAGTAAAAACACTTCTGACTCTATGCCTTTCTTTCCTTGTTTTACAGTGTTTTAGGTGTTAGACCTGACATTCATATTAAATGAAATGACCATAAAAGTTAAAATACTCTATGGAATAAATATTAAGGTAAATTGACGTTGTTTTAAGATGTTTAAATTGCAATACTTTTAAAATAAACCCAGAGCAATTTCTAACCAAGCTGAATGTAAGGGATGCAAACAAAAAATGAACTTATGATTAATTGTTGATTAATAGTTTATTAAATGGTAACTTGTTACACCCAGAAACCTGATGACGTCCTCTTAGAAATAAGCCCCATTTAAATCACCATCTGAAACCGATCTGTGCAGAGTTCGGACCGAGCATGGATCAGTTAACCATTCTGAGCTCGGTTCCTTATGACCATTTACACACCAAGCTAGCATTGTTCATCGCCTCCCAGTGGCGATCTCCGTACTACTGCTCTCTAGAGGGAAACAAATCAACATGGCGGCGCCCGTAACATTCAGGACGTTTGCAGGGAGTCAGGGGAAGAGTGCAGCCTTTGGTGAATTTATTTGATAGAATTGGATTTTGGGAAGTAGATATGACAAACGATTGTCTAATCAGGGCTTACAGACGCAGGATTAAATAAATGCCAAAAATGGTTGCATTCTTTTTTTCAATCCATGACGCAAGTAGTCAAATCTAAACATCTTTATAGGTTTTTATAATGATTTGCATGCTTTGCATATATTATTGGGTCTTGTTTGTTGTTTTATTAAAGAGACATAGTAGACATGTTATTAGAGAGAAAAAGAGTGAAAATATAACATTTAAGCAGATAATAAAAAAAAAAGATATATAGAGTGTCAGTTTAACTTACCTTTCCACAGGCCTTCAGGCTTTAATCTCATACTAAACAATCTTTAATTTCATATGATGCTGAAGACCAAAAAATGAAGTTGATAACAGAAAGAAATTTAACAAACTGGTGTTTATCAACGCCATGTTATATAGTTATATTGAGGCATATCCTCTACCTGGGTTCATTTACCAGAGTTGTTTGAAAACTCAGATGGGAGAAAATATCTAGAGCTTACAGCATCCCAGAGTTCAGCGCACTGGGTCAGTGTCAAAGAGAGAAAATCAAACTAAGCAGAAAACAGCTGCAGCTATCTGGCAGCTCCACAGGGAGAGGAATTCAAATGAGAGAAATATTCTTTTTCACTTCTTTCTTATTTTATTCTGCTTCAGAGCAGATAGCAGCCACTGACAGTAGGTTTTCCAAAAAGGAGAGTTAAACCCTGATGGAGCTATCTGATATTTATAATGTAACCTTGAAAAAGGACAACGGCTTAAGGATTATTTTGAAGAGAAGCTAAGCAAAGGATAATAGCTGGTTAGCCCTGTGAAGAAAAAGAAGGGGTGGCGAGGGGCCCTGATGAGGATCATTTTAATGATGTACAGAAGTAGCCAATCAAAATTTCCCCACTTTCCTTGATGGGTCCTTGGCTGGTCCCCTACAATTCCTTTTTAAACATCTAAAATATGATTTCTGTCATGATGTGTGGACATTAAGATCAAAAGAGAAGCATTATCTCCTTGTCAGATTCTGTAATTCAGTGAAAGGTCTGAGTCAGATTTAAAAAAAATGCACGCCCAGGACGAGGAGGGGGTGCCTCTAGTTGCTGGAAGTTGGAGGTGATTTTGCTGCCATTCGGCCGGCTTTTGACTGGGAAGGGCAGTGGGCTGCAATTGTGTGGCACCCGGGGAGCAGTGTGTGGTTAAGGGTCTTGCTCAGGGACCCACAGTGGCAGTGCGTGGGAGTGGGGCTCAAACTCAGAACCTCTGGATTCCAAGCTCTATGCCCTAACCACTAGGCTTCACTCCCCTAATTACACTTGATACCAAGTAAGTTTATATTAAGCAAGGTGGGGCTCGAATGTGTCATGGTTTTGGTTCTGTTTAAGTTTTATCTTTGAGATTTCATTGGTTTTATTTCCATTTTGTGTGATTCTAGTTATTTTTGATTGTATTTGAGTTGCTAGTTATTTCTTGTTTGCCCTCTGCTGCCCTCTTGTGTGAGTCTCCTCCTGTTTAGTCACTGTTGCTAGTTTGGACTGTCAAGCTGGATGGAGGTTTGACAGGACACAGCAGACACTGAAGCCTAAGGTGGTCTCTTGCTGATTTATTTATCCAAAAAAGGCAACGGAAGCAAAAATCCAAAAACATAAATCTTAAGGATCCACAAAAATACAGAAAACCGAAAAACTAACTTGAAGGGGAACAAATGATGACAAAGTAGCAACAGTGACTGAACAGGAGGTGCATATATGGGAGAGAGAAACAAAGACCAGGCTAATCAGCAGATAGGGAGCACGTGTGAAGAGAGGAGTCTAGAAGGGAGCTATAGGGAAAAGGAGACTGACACAAGAGGGCAGGAGAGGGCAAACAATACATAAGAACTCAAAAAATAACTACATTAACACAAAATGGAAATAAAACCAATGAAAACTCAAAGATAAAACTTAAACAATCAAAACCAAGACCGGATTAACTCTTGTTCATAGATAAACTCAGAAAAATTGACAATCAGGTTGCAGCTACAGTAAAGCAGTTTTTCTTTTGTGTCCAGGATTGTGTTAATAAACAGCCATGGCCCTGGAGATGCTCTGCTAATGTTTCTAAAAGGCATGTTTTCCTGAACAGAAGTTATTTACAGGCAGTGACTAAAATCGACTTGAGCGAACAGAAACAGATTAACAAGCGACACGAAAGAATCTCCAGGTGGATAAAAAGCAAGTCAGGCCAAAGGAGGAGCATGGAGTCATATTTGGGCTCTCATGGTATTGGATTAGCTTGCATGAAATGTTGTTATTTCTACTAGCTTTATGAGTATTTATTATGTGTAGACTTTTGGCAGAATTTTACCTGTGCAAACCCATCAGCAATTCCATAAAAGTAAAGACTTGTCTATAGTTTCACACCAGGATAATAGTTCCTCCTCTATCCCAGGTATGATCGTTTATCAGGTCCTCCTATTCAGCGCCCTACAGTAACCTTCCCAGGAAGCCTAATAGCTGTGATCCCTCTATAACTGGAACTCACTCTCTCATGATTTTTTACTCCACTTTAAAAGGCCTTTTCCCAGCCTTCAATTCAGCAATAAAGGGAAATGTGTCTTCAGCCTTCAGATTCTCGCTGTAGAACTCAATCTTGGTGTCTTGCCAATCGCTGCTGTTTTGCTGCATTTAATGTCCATTCAATATTGTTTTAGGTCTGAGCAGAGCAAGTTTTCTCTTTAAACAGATCTTTACAGATTCCCTGGAAATGTTCAGGGTGCTGCAGGAGGGCAGGACTTCAGCCAACAGCCTGCTTATAAACAATGACTGAAAAACGCAGTCAAAGCTCTTTATAATCAAATGCATAGCAATGCATAATGAAAACTTTTTATTCCTAAAATATATTTAAAACAAATTATTAAAAAAAACTTTAAGCAGCTGAATTTAAAGCTGAAGTCTGTAAGTTTTTAAAAATCACTTTTTTGTCATATCGGCTAAAACTGTCCCTATGCCCAGACAGCAGTACATGTGATATGTAACCTGTG
>NW_015150908.1:68743-71360 GCF_000732505.1 Cyprinodon variegatus | reverse complement strand
CTGGAAACTCTGTACCACCCCTAAATGCTTTACTGGTATTCTGAACCGGACCGTTCCAGCCTACCTACCCCTGGATACATCCACCTAAACTATCTACCTAAACTAATCTACCTCTGCAGTTTTCAACATTATTTTTAGGACATTTTGATTTACAGTTTGGGAAAGCTGATATTCTGATAACTGCTGGTAAAAAAAAAGCACTCACAAGACAAGTGGTTGGTCCCTGACCCACCCACAATGTGGACAAGTATCATAAATGACATTTACCTTATGGAAAGGATCACCTTCTCGCTCCACCTTCAGAAAAATATATTCACTAAGAGGTGGGCCAAATGGGTTAAACACGCTGGTCTCGAACAAATGACCATGCAACGCCTGGTATTTAATCTATGCTCTGTAGCGTCTAAGGATTAATAAATTAATGTATCTCTCATACTTTATTTTAAAAACGCCTGGTAAGGATTTACTCCTGCTTTTTCAGGTAGACCTGTCTTTCCCTGTTTGTACAAAGTTGTGAGATGTAATTTCAGATGTAACTTGTATATTTTGTTTATAATTTTATATATAAAAAAAATAATTGTGAGTGGCGGTAGTAACATTGTGCGTTCCCTGAAAGTAACTACCTTTGTATTGTAATGCTCTCACAAGGAAAAAATAAAAAATGTCAAAAAACAATTCAATTGTGGATAAATTTCTGCATCCGATGCCACTGCCACCACTGTCCTCATGATGGTCTCATTCTATTTTTTCATACCTAACTTTAAACAGAGGTGGAAGATAGAAATGGTAGATCAAACTACATAGGTCTATAAACGCCGTACGAGATCTAATAGACTGACGTAAATAAACTGTAGGTCAGCCTGCCTTCAGCTGGAGCCACTCCAATTAGTCACCTTGACAAAGGGACTTTCTGTATGGTGCAGCATCTTCTCATTCTAGTAAATCTATATTGGCAAGGTTGTATTATTTACATAAAGAAATGTTTAAACTTGTTAAAAACATCAGGCTGTCTTCCCCAGACACCAAACTTTTTATCCTGTGGGATCAGATGCAGATGGAAGTTTATTGCTGGAGCATATTTTACCTCCAGCTACTTTGATGGGACGTATGCAGCAGCAGGTTGGTGCCAGTACCTTCTCTCTCTACTCAGAACTACCAGTCGTTGGATATACAGCTGAAGCTGAGTGACCCTCGTCCAGCGGAGTCCACAGAGCTAAACCTCAGCAGCTCTGAGTGTCCGGGACTCTGTGTGCATGCGCTACAGAAGTGTAGGAGGCGCCGTAGAAGTGATTGCTGGCAAAGATTTACCGCTGCCTCAGTCTAACATAAATATTCATTAGTGACCTTGTTACTTTGCTGCTCATAAATAATCTGTTTCAACAGAGTCGTTTGTATATTCTAATAACCCAGAAGCAATACTTACACTTAGATCATTTTAACCACATTTAGTGCTTAAATAAATAATAACAGGGGCAGTTTAATGCCAGTTTAAAACACTAGGATAGATTAATGAGGCGGGATTGTTAAAGAAATAAACGTATAGGACAAAGAAATACTGAATAATGATGAACTGTTGTTTGTGTTGCTATAGATCACTGGTCTGTGTGTTATATATCTACTGATACGCCAGACTAAAGTGAGAGTGATGATCAAAGACGTCGATGCACCAACACAAAGTGCTCCATAAATACACATTTGGAAGGAGAGTCACTTTTTTTACCCTTTAATATCTAGTTGTAGGCTGGTGGTTGGACTGTTGCATCACTCAGACCCTTTGAATCTGATGCAATGCAAACTTTAATATACCGTAATAAAAGAAAAATCTATGAACACATCCTTAGTTATTTTCTAGGGATGTGTTATATACAGTACTGTATGTGAAAACTTATTTTTATGTTTATATAGCTGTATATGCATGTCTCATACACTTATATATTGGCTATCTATTCAAATTTATATATGTAAAAATTAATGTTATTTTTTAATTCCCTGGGAATAATTGATGTGTGTATAAGGAGCATGTTCAACCTGGAAATGGTGTCAATTAAGTTTCAATTAAGTTTATTTATATAACGCCAATCACAACACATATCATCTCAAGGCACTTTACAATTCAACCAATCGTTGAATTGTCCGAGTAGGTTAATGGTACTTATGCTGGAAATGGGCAAGAAATTAAGGGCATTTGATGCTTAAATATTCTATTTATCTAAAAGAAAAAACTTTTACCCTAAAGACTGGAAAAAGATTCACACAACATCTCTGATTTTTTTTTAAATCCTTAATCATAAAATAAATTCAAAGCAGGTTTTTCCACTCTGTTCTTGCCCTTCCTCCAGGCTAAGCATGGTTTGATTATGTATTTTAAATACCTTCTTTTGCACCAGGAACAGTGACACACAGGTGACAATGTTAAAGGTGCAATGGCGACACCTTTTAGTCATTAAGGGAACAAAAAGGGAGGCATAAGTCAGGTGTCGTTTTTCCATCAACTGAACAGAAAGAAACACCTTCTGTCCTCAACCTGTTGACATTAGCGTCCTCAAACAACGCGACATGTCATGAAGAAATGGTTAGACTCTTTTCTTCATGACCATTTCAAGAAAATGGTCATGAA
>NW_015150908.1:56964-68158 GCF_000732505.1 Cyprinodon variegatus | reverse complement strand
CCTGTCCCATCAACCAGGAATCAGAATCAGAAATACTTTAATAATCCCAGGGAGAAATTACTTTTGTTACATGACTCCATCTGTAATAGAGTGACCATTTTGATATAACACAATTCCATACAATACAGTATATAGAATCAGGGGGTCCCTGCTCCATCTCGCCATAAGTTTGGGGTCCTCAGCCTGGAAAACTTTGAAGAACCCTGTTCTAGGGCAAACCCTGCCAACCATGTATCATGTTCCAAATGTCCTGTACTTATATAGTATTTTTTTAAAGTCAGAAGACTTGACCAAAACACTTAGAAGAAGAGTAGAACTTTATTGTCATTACATTCTCAAAATTAAATTCACTCTCTGCATTTAACCAATCCCTTTGCGGAGCCCACAGCTCCCCAAAGGGTGGGCAAAGTCCGAGTTAAGGGTCTTGCTCAGGGACGCAGAGTGGCAGTCCATGGGAGTGGGACTTGAACTCAGAACCTCTGGGATCCTAGCGCAATGCTCTCACCACTAGGCCACCACTCCTCTTACCATTTACTCATTCATCCATTCACACACATAGTAAGATATATTGTTGCAACAGCTTCCATCTAGAAGAGCAATCAGCAAATGTTGGTGACGACATTGAAAGCCAGAGATTGAACCTATAACCCACCAGTCACAGTGCAAAATCCTGCATCTGTCGCCATCGTTGATATAAGCATCATTACTGGCCCAAATTTACTTTTACATAATTATGGCTCTTAGTTGGCAGGGAAACACTGTTACAAACCAAAGTAAAGTAACAAATAGAGCTGAAACAGATCGAAATGATGAAAACTTAAAAGTTCAACCAGAAGATGAGTAAATGTCGCAAACATTAAAATGCCATAAACCAATCTGGTGTTGCACAATAACTAACTCCCTTACCCGACAAAGTGAGGAGTCATGTAAACTGAGTCCTACTCAGGTTTAAGAGTCAATGACATAAATTCCACAATGGTACCCTCTTGGAGATATGCATACTTTAAATAGCTGTATTTAGCTCACCATTTTGCGCTTCTTCTTCAGATGTTTCCTCTTCCTCTTCCCCTGTGTGTGCGCTAGACGCGGATTGTTCTCCTGGTCGGATGACTGGTGCAGGTGGTGGTTGTTCGGACAAGACTCCAGACTTAAGCCATTGGGGAGTTTGGGAGGTTTCTTCTTGTGCAGAGGCCCAGCCTGGCTGTTTCTGCTCTCCTGGGGCATCAATGTCATGCTCTTCTAAAGAAGAAAATAAGACAAGAGAGCAAAGTTGAAAAACACCTTTGATTTTCTATAACAGTAGCATCTTTGAGAGCATGTATCCGTCATTTAAATGGCCTTTGAAAGCTCTGCAATCATTTGGTGTTTGTATTTTTCCTGTCTTAGACAAACTTGTTTCTTCCCCGACTTGGCAGGGAGAAGAGACATCATAAAAAAAACACTTGACATAAAACCAATCTCTCCAATAAGTGTCAGAAAATAAATGTATAGTTCAGAAAGTCAAGGAGGGACAAACGTCTTTTTTTCCCCTCATCAGTTACACAAAGACAGAAACCAGATGAGACTCCAGCTGCATTCAAACCAGACTAAACAGGGAAACCTGATTCCAAAGATGCACAAGGGATTCCCAGGAACATAGCGCAGCTTGTTTAGCCACGAATGGGCAGCGGATCAATTGATGTCTCACCATAGCTCTCCACACTCACAAGAAAGAAAACGACTGTTGCAGAGAAATGGCCAGCTTTCAGATTGATCAGCCAAAGTAAAGTCCAATATTTTTCTAAGAAATGAACACACCGTACCCACAGTAACGGGTCCTGCTAACTATACTCTTCAGTATAAAACAGTGTTTTCTGTGAATGCTGTATTTGCTTTTGGTTTAACTGCTTAAATACCAATTATTTAAGGTATAGTTAAGGAATATTGAACAATACTACTATAATTACCAAGGTGGTACCTTAGAAAAAATGAGTGTAATGATTTAAAGAAAATCTTCTCTGACATTTTTTCCTACAGTAACCATCCAGAGTTCTTGCTGGCAGTGTTCTTGGCTTCAGAGGGAAGTTCACACATACTCTGGTGGTCTAGCAGGTAATGCCAGCATGTAAAGCTGAAGGCTGACAGGCTTCACAATAGAGTACCTAAATGAAGCTCTGACAGTGGGAACTCTTTGCCACTTGCTCACTCTTTTTTATTAGCACAGATGGTGAGGCAACACTGTAGGGAATCTTTGTTCTTTCTAAGCTGTGAGTAATAAATATAAAATCAGTGCTCTGTAGAAGCTGAAGCTGTTTAGGGGCTAAGGTTTTGCCTGAACAAACTCACGATAAAGTCTGCATGACTCCCCTTCATATGCAAACTAACACACAGTACCAGTCATTCAATATGGCCCTTCCCAGTCAAACGCCAGTCAAATGGCAGCCTACTTCCCTCCAACTCCCAGCAAAAATCCCCTCCAACTTCCAGCCACTGGAGTGACCCCCTCCTTCTCCTGGATGCATATTTTTTACTCTGACTCCACCCTTCCACTGAACTACAAGGTCTGACCAGAAGAAGAATTGTAGATAAACTGCGATAATATTGCAAATGCAACTAATTGCCCGGCCCTAATTCAGAGGTGCTGGAACAAAAGCAGAAGTAGGACATCTGCACCAATGATCTTTTTATGGAGACATAGTTAAACTCAATTTTTCTCCCCTGTACTTGTGACGATCTCGGCACTGGCTTAATCCCAAACTCGACACACCTGCTCACTCCACCCTGCCTACTATTATCACTAATTGGTTACACCTCTATATACTGTATACCTCATCTGGATCTGTTTCCAGTGCCAGATCGTCTCAAACCAACGTTGAGTACCTGCCAGCATTTGAATCTATTGCCTGCCGACCTGTTGCCTGACCTGTTTTCTGCCTTTTCACCGAGCCTGCCTGATCCCTTCTCTGTTCCTGTCTACCTGCCCTGAATCCAAACCAGATCTGCCTCTGGACCCCTGCATCAGTTCTGCCTTGGATTGCCTGCCTGTCAGCCTGAACCCCACTCAGTCAGTGAGTAACCAAGTCTGCCTAACCCCTCTGCTTCTCTGAACCTACCAGTTAACGGACCCTGGATCGGACCTGGATCTCTCTTCTGGATTGCCCCTCTGTACCTTTGCTTGGATCCGATCACTGGACGGACTGTCTCTGGAGCTCATTGGCCTCAGTCCTCAGCAAACCATCCGCCGCTCAACGGCCACTGTTTCCACAAGCCCCTTCCTCTTAAGGACTCCTGCCCCGGACCCAACACGGAGCCAATCGCCATCTCTGAGACCCAGTAACAGGTTAGTGATCCAGCCTCTCTAGTTTTCCTGTTGCTGATCACTAACCAGTTGTCTCCGCCACAGGGGATTTCCTGACTAAGAGCCGCCTGGCCGCTCCCTGTCCCACACACTCCGTTGCATTCCACTGACCTGTCTGAGTTGTTTCCTGGGTCCAATTTCCTGTACGTTACAGTACTTTGGCAATTAAAATCTGATTGATCCATTAATGCTTAACCTTCTTCATAAACTACCCTGAACAAAGATAATAGAAAAAACTTGAATTCTTGTACCACCTTTCTTCTTCTCTGAGTTAATTCAGTTCTAATTCCCCCTTCAACTCAGGCTCTGCTGATCATCTCAGTCTGATATTTCTAGTCAGGCAGGCAGACATGATGAGCTCTGATTCTGCTCGATTCGTTCCTGTATCTCTCACTCCCTGAAATACCAGGTAAAATACAACTTCTGCACAATTAGTTTACAAGCCGCTCCAACTTCCCAGTATGTTGCACTGACTGTAAATCCTTTAAGGAGCTTATTAAAGAAGAATATAGTCAAGAATATTAAGAATATAGTCAAGAAACTTAACAGAAAAAAATATATTTTGTTTTTGTTTTTTTAAACATCAAACTGTGGATTTTGCAATTAAAAATATGGTATTTTAACCTGCTAAGACAACATGTAATGGAAATACAGACATCTTTCTTTCATGGTCTTCATTTTAACTATCTATTTACAACAGAAAATGCTGTCTGATGCTGAATGTACATGCATACAACAGTACAAACGGCTAAATAACACATTGAGTAATAAGCACACATAATGCATGTTAGATTTACTGTACATTTAGACATTCAGAGACTAACCGGCTCTGATAAGAAATGTGCTCTGGTTAGGTTGATAGGTTTGATGGATTGTCAGACGCAGCAGTGTTCCTGTGTAGAGCACAGTGTGAGAGCAGAAGCATAAACAGATCGGACTAAATTTAGATCGCAGACCTCACAGTCACAGCATGAGTTGAATTTGATTCAGGCATCCACCAGTGGCCAGAAGATGTCAATAAGCTGATCAAACACTAGACAGACTGTTATCATCATGGACCAGCAGCACTGTGCATGCTCACTGACTTACCTGAAGGGCACTGCGGTAAGTTACATGAAAGATCCAGGAGCAGAACTAAGAGCCGCCTGCCATTGAGTGTCACCTACAGCCACAATATTGTTCTGTTGTTCAACTCATCAGAATTAATCAAGCCAGATATAGAGCGCTTTACACACGCTGAATAAAAACGTTTATTATAGAACCAAACAGTAAAATATGTGGAACATTTGTTAGATTAGCAATGAAAACTGCAGCTATAGTAAAGATCATAAAGTAAAACCATAAAAAGACAGGATTAGTCAAAACACCCTCATGTTCCTGCTCAAATGGAAAAGATGAATTTAAAAGAGGAAAGTGCCTTGAGATGACATGTGGTGTGGCTCTATATAGGTTAACTGAACAGAGCTCACAGTACTAGTCCCATAGGAACCACAGGTTACCATTTGAAGATCCAAAAATCAAAGCCAGAATCATAAAAGTAAGATTTTATTTAAAGACACTGCATGTCTCTATAAAGATTCAGTTGGAGCTTAGTTGGAACATTAAGATATGTTCACTGAGACATGGTTTTAAAACAGGTTTACCATCACTAAATGAACAACTAAAGCCCAGACCAATTGCTTCTATTAATAAACTCTACAGATGGATGTTATTATAGTTCTGCCAACATGTCTCAGCAAAACATCAACAATCTACTGCATATTTGTTGCATTCCTCCTCATGGTTAATGGCTGTACTTTGTTTAACTTTGACAGTAATTAGCACTAAAGTTAATGTAATATCTCAGACCAGGAGAGTAAGTAACCCCATCATTATCAATGCGGTTACAATAGTGTCTCTACATGCTGTCAGGAATCCAGTTTGTGTGGTCTGTTTTTGTGTTTCCTTTCCTTCTCCACCAGGTGGTGCCCCGTCCTCATTGGGCCTCCCTGCACACCTGCAGCTCGTTGCCTCATTACCTGTGGAGTACTGTTAAGCTGCTGACTGCCACTACCTCGAGGCCAGAGTGTTTGCCAATACAGGGTACTTAAGCCATGCTTAGTTAAGCAGAGTCTAACCTGAGTCTTTGTTTGCCTATACAGGGTACGCTTGCCATGCTGAGTTTGCTGAGTTAAACTGAGTTTTTGTCAACCTGAGTCTTAACTTTGTTTTTATCTTTTCCTCGAGGCCAGCGTGTTTGCCAATACAGGGTACTCAAGCCATGCTTAGTTTAGCAGAGTCTAACCTGAGTCTTTGTTTTGCCAATACTGGGCACTCAAGCCATGCTTAATTTAGCAGAGTCTAACCTGTTTCTTTGTTTGCCTATACAGGGTACTCTTGCCATGATTAGTTTAGCAGAGTCTAACCTGAGTTTTTCTTCTGCCAATACTGGGCACTCAAGACATGCTTAGTTAAACAGAGTCTAACCTGAGTCTTTGTTTTGCCAATACTGGGCACTAAAGGCATGCTTAGTTTAGCAGAGTCTAACCTGAGTTTTTTGTTTGCCAGTTTTGGATTCTCTAGCCAAGCTGAGTTTGCTGAGTCAAACTGAGTTTTTATCAACCTGAGTCTTAACTTTGTTTTTGTTTTTGCCTCTCGGCAGGAAGTCAACTTGCAAACTGGATTTGTTCGGACCTTCTCTCTCTGGAAGGATCAATGGGCTTCTAACTGAGCTGGGGTTCCTTTAACTAAATCAAACCTTTAACTAAATCATGACACATCCCTCTGTAGCGACTTGGAGCCAAATTAGATGCAAACTAAATATTTAGTAATTTATTCTAATCTACATGTAATTCAATTCCATTTAGTTTCTTTATTTAGACTCAATTCACAACATGGCATACTCATATATATATATGAGTATGAGTATCAGACGGGATTCCTATTTGATATAATAGAAAACTCTGCTGTGCTAATCAAGTAATAATACTGTATTTATAAGAGTGTCCAACTTTAGATTAACTCCTAAATTGATAACTTGGCTCTAGGGAATATATGTATATACAAGTATATATATGATTTCTGCTGATATCCATATTTGTACTGATCAATACCCGTGTTTTATCTGCAATAAAAACGTATTGTAAAATCCTTACTTGTGTCACTGTGTCACTGGCAAATAATCTATCTCCTACAACATTAACACCAACTAACCAGTCAGACACTAAAAGCATTCTACGTCCAGATTCCTCTGAAGTTTCAGTGGATCAGGAATCTCGACATCTGGGCTCCTCCACAGAACCTCAACCTCTTTCCTCCATTTCCTCTGGTGAAGACAGAGAAATCCTCCATCTCGTACCACTGCTCCAACCACAAGAATGATGCCTCTCTACATGTTTGCATCACTCTCACTGCTATTGCTGCTGTCAGTTTAGCCGTCCATCACAGCCACACCCTGATCTTAATCCCACAGGGTGCCGCCTTTTCATTTCAATGATTAGATTTGGGCAAAGTAAGGCTCTAGGAGGAGGGTGAGCTGTTCTTTAAGACGTCAAATGGGGCTTCTTGAAAAAGCAGTTTTATTTCAGTTTTGTCAACTCTAGCTTTGCTGACACTTTTCCAACTGTGTTTCCAAATGGAAAATGGAAAAGCAGATGGGCTGTCTCCTATCCAGTCCTACCTTTGGTCCAGACATTATACCAAACAGACTGAAGTGAGCTTCAGAGATGGCTGACGGGACATATAAGGAGTGAAATCACAGTAAAGTTTCCATTATACTCCACTGAGAATAAATCCTCCACAACTCGAAAACTCCCTGACAGACCACCCTGAAGTGTGCTTTGTGCATCTGCAGAGCATTATTTCACCGGCAATGTTGCTGTCAAAAAAAAAAAAGATGGAACAGAAATGAGTTTGAAGGCGTGCTACTAATACTGACTCATGAAATCATTTCTGAAAGCCTCATTTCACCCATAGAAAAAGCAGCGCATGCATCAACTAATCTTGTTTGCCTTTCCGCCCACATCCATCCAGGGAAATAATGCAACATGACATGCATTGTCAGTACAGAGAATAAGAGAAAACTTATGATGGGGCTAAGACAGAGCTTCAATTTGAACCTTCTTCCTCATTCTGCAATGTTTTTTACATATCTGATTGCATGCATGTTGTGTTAAATCTGTAATGACCAGACAAAACGCTGATTTAGCTGGATAGTAATCCTAAAAATGATAAGTCATTTCATTCACTCATTACTGACCAATAAAAGACAATATTTTATGTTAGAATGTTGACACACAGGTTAACCCCAACACTATAGCGCCAGAACAGATTTTAATTATCTCTTCAATTAAAGCTAATTAAGAGAAATGGAATTACATTTAAGGTCAGCATGCCCACAGCGTCCATGTATCCTGCTGTCGAGTGAATCTCTGCTTCTCATCCACCACTCAGTAAAAAAACACTCACAAATATACAGAGGTATCAAAAGCATTCATATTCTTTACTAAAAAGTACAGATACCTGGGTGGAAATAAAGACTGGGAAAATAAAACGTACCAATTAAGCTTCTTATTTTAAGTAAAAGTAAAAAAAAAAGTACACGTTTGACATTGTAATAAAGTACAAACATAAAATTCAGTTTTTCCCTAAAATTCTACAAATTAACTTCCTCTAATCAGAATTAAATTATACGAGAGAGTATTAGGCCCAGGCTAGAGATTTTTTTTTTCCTATTTCAAGAACAGTCGTAACATTACGAGAATAAAGTTGTTAAATTACTAAATTAAAGTCGCAATGAGAATAGTCATAAAATTGCAAGAATAAAGTTGTAACATTATGAGAATAAAGTCGTAAAATTATGACAATAAAGTCGTAATATTACAAGAATAAAGTTGAAACATTACAAGAATAAAGTCATAACAATACGAGAATAAAGTTGTAATATTATGAGAATAAAATCCTAACATTACTAGAAAAAAGTCGCAACGAGAAAATTCATAAAATTACGAGAATAAAGTTGTAACATTTCGAGAATAAAGTCTTTAAATTACTAAATTAAAGTCGCAATGAGAATAGTCATAAAATTACGAAAATAAAGTTGTAACATTATGAGAATAAAGTCGTAAAATTATAACAGTAAAGTCGTCATATTACGAGAATAAAGTCGAAACATTACAAGAATAAAGTAGTAACAATATGAGAATAAAGTTGTAATATTATGAGAATAAAGTCGTAAAATTAGGAGAATAAAGTCGTAACATTTCGAGAATAAAGTTGTTAAATTACTAAATTAAAGTCGCAATGAGAATAGTCATACAATTACGAGAATAAGGTCGTAACATTATGAGAATAAAGTCGTAACATTATGACAATAAAGTCGTAATATTACAAGAATAAAGTTGAAACATTACAAGAATAAAGTCATAACAATACGAGAATAAAGTTGTATTATTATGTGAATAAAATCCTAACATTACTAGAAAAGTCGCAACGAGAAAATTCATAAAATTACGAGAATAAAGTCGTAACATTTCGAGAATAAAGTCTTTAAATTACTAAATTAAAGTCGCAATGAGAATAGTCATAAAATTACGAGAATAAAGTCGTAAAATTATGAGAATAAAGTCGTAAAATTATAACAGTAAAGTCATGTTTTTGGACTGTAGGAGGAAGCCAGAGTACCCAGGGAGACCATGCAAACTCCATGCAGAAAGACCCCTGGCCAGGAATCGAACCCAATTTTATTGTCAGTGAATGCAAAAATCTTAGTAAGGTGAACAATTTTGAGTTGTCGTTTTTACAGTGTATATGATTGGCCGTATTTAGGTATTTTTATGCTGACGTATAACTAACTGGCCTGCAGAAGATAACGGAAAATCCCCCACAGATTTTAAGACAGGATTCTTTTAGAAATAGAAATTGGGACAATATCCTCTGATAAAGACATTTATATAATTGTTTAAGCCAGAATGATTTGACATTTAAATATGACTTCCCTACAACTTTAATAATTTCCATCATGTCAGAGCTTTCCACTCTAAAAACATTATTCACCCTCTGAGCTCTGGCCGTTGCTAAGATCATCTTATCAGGCTTAACTGTGGGATTAGTTTCTTAATATGTTTACATAGTCTTAGTTTAACACTTGTATTTTGTTTCTTTAAAAAAAGGAAAGGGCGATGGCTCACACAAGCAGACATTATTTTGCACAAAAATAAGCCTTTTGTGAGAGCTCATTAATTCTTTTTATATATCAAAACAGTATCTATTCCAAAAGAAACATTGTGCCAAATGACAACTCTTTCTGTACTCGCTTAAAGGCTGAAAATACTGCAAATTTGTTCAGAAGAGCCAAACTAAATAGTAATTAAATCATTTGTGCTTCATGAATGTTTAATTGTTCGGTTTTATCTGATGGCCTGAATATAAAAATATCTCTTTTGTGTTCTTTGCTGATGTGTCTGTTGTCCTGAAAGCTTTCAAACGCCGCAAGTTATCCTGTCAACAAACATCTGGTGTGTTTGGCAGCAGTTTGTTTCTCCGAGTGCACACATGATTAATGGGAGCAACTGAGGAAAACACTAAACTAACTTGCTCAAATGAAACAGAATTACATGGACACTTCCTGTATCAAACTCAGCAATAGTTCGCACATAAAATCAAGACATGAACAGAGAGACAGAGTAAAAACCAGGCCTGTTTAAGTGAATCCTTTATGAACATTTTGATTCAACTTCCTAATTTACTCTGTGTTCACAACACCAAAGTGAATAACTGTGCAACTCTGTGTTTGTGTGTTTTGATGACAGTTTATGTTTGTGGAAAAAAAAAAAATAATAAATCAGTTTGCAGCAGAACAGTGTGTCAGCCGTTCCTCCTGCAGAGCAGAGGACATGATGAAAAACAAACATATTCAGTACGAGAGATGAGAAGCCACAACATTTACCAGATGAAATAAAGATGAGGAGCAGACAGACTGTCAGCCTGGCTTTTTTCATGTTAATCACTGAGTAAGCAAAGCAGGCAGAGAGGCCTTTTACCGCCTGTGCAAAGACCAAAACCAACACAGCTTCAAAGGCTGGCTTCATTTATTATTGTTATACAGTTAAAGTCTCCTGAATATTTAAACCCTAAGGTTGATTTTCTGCTATGATGATCTCTCTTCAGATGCAGGCTTTTCAAATATAATCAGGACCAACAAGAACTAATGTGTGGAAAAGTATCTCCAGTCCAGTTGCATTATTGGATGGACTTTGAAGCAACCGCAGATTGTCAAAATAATTACAGCTAATTGCCGACAGATGTGATGACAAATGAAGCGACTTCTGGAACAGAAGCAAGGAGGGTCTATAATCGAATCTATAATTTTTAAACTGTCCTTTTGTTCAACCATCCTGAGATGACAGCTCACTTAATGAAGAAAAACAAAACAGTCGGACCTTGGAAATGATGACAAATATCTGCTGGTG
The DNA here is from genome assembly GCF_000732505.1 of Cyprinodon variegatus. Taxonomy (NCBI): domain Eukaryota; kingdom Metazoa; phylum Chordata; class Actinopteri; order Cyprinodontiformes; family Cyprinodontidae; genus Cyprinodon; species Cyprinodon variegatus. The sequence continues at coordinate 57,373 of NW_015150908.1, read as the reverse complement.
AAGATTCTCAGTCATCCAGGTTATGGTCATTCCAAAAAAAGAAAATTAAAAACAATCCACTGGACTTTGTTTCCAAGTTTAAAGACGTTTTGGAGAAGTTTAAAGAGACAGGAGAGCGACCTCCTCCGGACAAGCCTCGGCGGTCCATCTACACCTTATGGATAAAGGACATTCCTTTTGAGGACCAGAATGTTCACATTTTGGACAAAGAAGATAGGTTAAGTTAAGAAAGAATAACCAACATTAAACAGAGGGGTTGGACTCAGGGTTCAGCTTTCAAAAACCTACAATGCAGCAATTTAGTTGATTCCTTCCCAATATCAGCCCCACCCCCTGCACAGGAGAGCAGAGAACCTGTACAAAATGTACAAACTGATCTATCAACAGCGTGCTAAAAGGATTTGGTCTT
>NW_015150908.1:47807-56659 GCF_000732505.1 Cyprinodon variegatus | reverse complement strand
GGGGGTCACTGTAAGATTTAAATTTCTTAATGCACTAGTTTGTACAAACTACAAACTACTTTGCTGCAAACCACAAAACCATCATTTAAATAGAGTGTCTCCAACAGTTTTGCACCACCAGTTACGCAATAACTCTTGTTAAATCACCCGCAAACCATGGTTCAGCCCCTCGCGCAAAATTCCAGTTTGCGAGCGCAAATTACTGCACGCAAAATTGGATCTTGATAAATCCGGCCCTTAGTTGGGTATGGGGCATTGCAGGCTAAGACAAGAAGCCAAATGGGGGTGGACCCGTTAGTCCGTTTCAATTTACATGTTTTAAAACAAAAACAAAGTTTTGATGGACTGCTGTATAAAACCTCAAAGTCAACGCTATTCCTGTAATTTTGAATTGAAAAAGCTTCCTGGATGGGAAGCGAAATGTCTTCAAACTTGGAAACAAAGTCCAGTGGATTGTTTTTAATCTTTTTTTGGAATGACAAATATCAATGAATTAAAAACATATACAGCAGTTCCTTTATCTACCTTGGTTTTTCTGTGAGCAAATTTATGTTTTTGATTTTCTGTCAGGCCTTTTCGCTTTATTTGGTGCCAGTAGTTATAAAATAAATAATTTTTGTTTATTAGTTATGCTGGGCTCAGTCCGAACATGTGTAGAGTTGACCTGGGTGCTGGCTGGGAGACAAGTGCTGCAACTTAGCTGGGATTTCTCCGCTTGAACAGCTGTTGCCAGTAAGCTATCAAAAAAGAACAAGAGTAAAGGGGCTGGTTGGTGTCTCCCCTGGAGGTAGGTCCACCAAACAGTCGTTTTACGGCTAAATTAAGACTGTTTTTATAAAAGTCCCCTAAAAACCTCTGTAAATCATTCCTGCTTCATGCTTTGTCATCATAACTTTCTCCATCTTCCATTTTTTTTAAAAAAAAAGCTCATCTGCACTGCCTTCTTCACTAAATCATTGGTCAGTTCACAATAAACTGGATAAAAACAATGCTAATACACATCAGACAACAGTGTTAATGAATTTTATTAATTTGATGCTCTGATCAGCAATGTTAAATTGCAGATATTGGTGATTGGCTACAGCAATCATGATTGCCTGGTCTCGCCGGTGCACTGGTGGAGCTCGGGGTTTGGGGGTGGATGCCCTGGTGGCTACTGGCTCCCGCCGGGGGGCGCCCTTGGGGCCTCAGATCCCTGGGGCCCATGGCCGGATTCACTTCGGGGTGGCTGGCTGCTGGGGGAGCATGCGTTCTCGTCCCCGCGGCTCCTGGGGGCTCCGGTATTGCGGTGGCTGGGGGACTTCCTCAGGGCTGTCTCTCCTCCTCCCTTTGTGGGGGTCTGATTTCCTGGGCTGGCCCCTCCTTGGTGCCTTCGCTCTTGGGGTCCATTTGTGCATCTGGGGCTTTGGGTCTCCTGGTGCTGGACTCAGTGCTCTGGGGGGGGGGCACCTCTTCAGCTCTCCACAACCACCATTGAGCATTTTTCCTTTGGATGAACTTTACATACAGAAGTGCACTCTCACAAACAACTACAGGTGCTTGGTTCCAGGTACCTAGAGATTCACTTCCATACAGAAAGCCCATATTCTTATCTTCAGGTAACACAAAGTACATGTCACATGAAATAATACTACTTCAGCAATAGTATCTAGGTGTTACTCTATTGTATGTCTCGTACCATGTCAGTTGGTTGTGCTGTTCTTTTTACATCTCTTTGCAGGTGATGAAGCAGACTGAAAATATTTTATCACTATCTCCCTTTTATCTCCTCTTTCGTTCATCTTTTCTCCTTTTTTTTCTGTTTTTCCTTTCCTGTTCTACTTACATTGCAGTGTCCAAATAATCTGTAAAACTCCCTCCATAATTAAAATAAAGCAATTTATATGCATACAACAAGCGGAACACCATGGCGATAGCCCTACTGTTCCTCTTGTGAAAGTAAAATCTGTTGGGCTCTTTTTGGCATCAAGACAATTATTCTTATTGCCACGTTTCCAAAAAGGATAGTGTAAAAAAAAGAAAGAAAGAAATCCTGATTGGTGCATCTCTATAGGTTACAGACCTACAGCCATCTTTTTATAGTCATTCTAACTACAAGAAAGCAAAGCCTAACCTTAAACCAATAACAGATCGACTAATCAGAATGCAGACTCTTATATTCTCTACTAAAAAAGATACTTCAGCTCTACTATTGCAAGGTGAGCTAAAAATGCTAAATGCTACTATAAGATACTAAGAATAATTCAAAATACCCACTCTGTAATGGATTTAAAAAATAATAATATAATTGTTCTTTCAGATGCACACAGTGTGACATCACCTCTACTACCAGTAGAACAATACTGGCCACTTCTGACAGGAATATGAAGAGATCAATTTGGCCTCAAAACTTAGATCTCGCCATCTCTTTTACGAGACTATATACTTTAAAAATATATAAGAGATAAAAAAGAGAAATTTCTTAAATCTAGTATTTCACATATTTCCCAAAATCATGCTCTGCTATTGTTTAAAATAAAAAAAATAGTTGTATGCACACTGGAGCTGGACCACTGAAGTAAGAAAACAGCCCTCTCCTGAGAAATGGATTGAAAAAAGAGAAATAATAGATTTTACTCCAGCTTTATTGTTGTAGTACTAGCTCGCATTTCCTCTTATTTCTCTCTTTCCTCCTGTGCCAATATGATTTACGGCTGAAAATTGACTCAGAGGCGAGGAAAGAAAACAGCAGGTGATGCTCAACCCTTCCTGTCCCTCGTGTTTCTTTCAGCACAGTGGGAGAAAGCCGACTGCTGCCGAATGATAAAGCTAACAGACATAGAAAGTCACAGCCAATAGTTTAAAGCTATAGCGGAGGATTTTTTTAAACATATCACCACAATGATTGGCAATTAGGAGAACCACTTATTTTGATGGTCATTTAATGCTTGATCACATCCAAAAGGGGTTGCTTCTTTTTATCAGTTCACAAAAAGTAGAGTTTAAATGCTGTTTGTAAAACATTTTTTAGCATTAGTGAATCAAATGGAACACATTTTAATCCTATGAACAATATTTGACTGATTATAAGTTGATTATTAGGATCAGAACCCTTATTGCTGAGTATTTCTGTCATCATTGTGACCTTACTGTCTTTTCAGGACAATCACAAAATTATATGAATATGTAGATGCTTATAAAGAATAAGATAAAGTTCTTTAAATAAAGCAGATTTGTTTTTTCACTGCTTTTACCAAAACAAGGAGGCTATTAGATTTCCCATAAGCAAACAACAGATTACCACATTTCAGATACCATTGCATTCCATCAAAGAAGGCAGCAACTTGATTTCTAAAGACTAAAGGCTGAGAGCAGATACCTGCACTATTTATGGCCTATAAACATTAAAGCTAATAGTCTAACATGCGGGTGCAGACATTCCCCTCCGCAGGTAATGAAACTTTCCATCTTTACAATGAAGGAAACACCAAACCAGCTCATCATTTTAAATGGGATCCATTTCTGAGAACATATGTAGTTAACTTTTTGCTTCAACTATAAAACACTTTAAAATCAGTCCACCCTAAAGATCCCAGCCTGTCTGCAGTTGGTTCATTTATATGGGAAAGACTCTGAGTAAAGGAGCGGCTGCACTGTCGCTCTCTGCTGACACAGAGATCAGATGATTCAGCATGAGGCTGCTGAAAGACTTTAGAGTCATTTAGATTACAGTTGTAGGGAAGTCATATTTAAATGTCAAATCATTTTGGCTTAAAAATGTATATAAATGTACTCTTTAACACACGACATTGTCCCAAAATTTAAAAAATTTCAAAAAAAAAAAAAAAATCCTGTCTAAAAATCTGAGTTTTTTTTTTCGTTATCTTATGCAGGCCAGTTAGTTATACGTCAGCCTGAGCACCTACATTCGGCCAATCGTATATCAACTGTCATCTGGCAATCAAATTATTTTGGTCATAGCGTCTTGATTCATATGCTGCTGCTAATTTATGCAACGGGTGAAATAAGAATCTTGGCAGAGTAGTGGTGACAGTAACAGGTGTATAGTTGGAGAGCGAATTGTTGGCTGTTTCTCAATTCACTAGAATGCGAATACGGACTCGTGTCCTAGCCAAGTATGTTCTTGAGAAGAAAACAGGAAAGCCAGGACTCTGGGACAACAGGAGCACGCAGCATAAATATGGGTCAATTGGAACAATTCATTTACTGAGGGGATAATAATGAATACTGTTAGATAAACACAAATCAAATGAACATTTTGCCAAATAAAACCAAAAATATGCCATCATAGCCAGCTGGCCTTCACAAACGGCTATGCAGAGAGACGGCTGCTGCAGACGGGTTAAAATTAGCCCTGGCTGAGGTTAGCTTGGAGGTCTACTGCTTGCCGCGGTCCTGTCAACCTCTGAATTTATTTATTTATTTTTTTTATTACGCATTAAATCGGTACATGGACTATATAGTGACTCTTATAAGTATAATGTTCCAGCCTCAAATCTTAAAATATGCTTTTATAGAACAACAGCAACAAAAAAGAGAATTTTTAACTTAATACTCTGAGCTCTGTGAGCGCTCCATTAGAAGGAGATGGAGGTGACTCATCCACGACCTCCGACACTAAACTCTCCTCCTCTTGCATGTTTCTGCTGTTCATAGCGTTCCTTGACAGTGTCGTTTCTAAGTCACCAGTTTAGTGCTATTTGGTCCCAATGGAATTTCCTATTGGGAACCTGCTAGCACTAAGTTGCTAACTGGTTAGCAAGAAGCTTCAAAGAAACCGGTCACAACCAAACTAGCTTGCGAACCTTCCGCCACAACAATCCCGCCCCCTTGATAAACGACCAGACCCTTTCACTTTATTCACTCATGTAAAGTCGGGCACCACTGGGGAGAATTTGGAAATGCAACGGTTGGAACCGCCGCTTTCCTACGACTGTAAACACCTACTTCAATCCCTTCACCTCAGACACGTTAATTGACTAAATTAATGTACAAATCCTTTAAGACATGAAATGGTTCACAGTTTAAATAAAAGTATGATGGTGATTAATCTAGGATTTAGACAGTAAGCATTTTTAAAATGGAAACAAAGAATCCTACCAGACCTTTAAGTTAATCTAATAGCCACCAAGAAACAGAAGGTAAAAAGCTGATAGTAAACAGTCGTTCCTCAGGGTTAGCACTCAGAAAAGTGGCCTCATGGTTAGATTCTCTTTAAAGCTTTTTGTGTTATGACTGCACCTAAAAAAGTTCAATAACTGATGATTTTTTTGTTTTTTTGCCCTTGATGGCAATGTGTTCTCCACCGTTTCCTTATTTAATCCTTCAAGACAGACTGCAGAACTATCAGAGTGCCATCCAACTGAACAACCGTGGGAGAAGAACCTTGTTGAGAGAGGTAAAGAAGAACCCAAAGATCACTGTGACTGAGCTCCAGAGATGCAGTAGGGAGATGGGAGAAAGTTCCACACAGTCTCACTATCACTGCAGCCCTCCATCAGTCTGGGATATATGGCAGAGTGGCTCAATGGAAGAAATGCAAGAAAATGAAAGCTAGCATAGAGTTTGCCAAAAAACACATGGAGGACTCCCAGAGTATGAGAAAGAAGATTGTCTGGTCTGATGAGACCAAGACTGTACTTCTTGGTGTTAATTCTAAGCGGTATGTGTGGAGAAAACCAAGCACTGCTCATCACCTACCTAATACAATCCCAACAGTGAAACATGGTGGTGGAAGCATCAGGCTATGGGGGTGTTTTTCAGCTGCAGTGACAGGACAACTGGTTGCATTTGAAGGAAAGATGATTGCGGCCAAGTACAGAGATGTCCTGGAAGAAAACCTCTTCCAGAGTAGATCAGGACCTCAGACTGGGCTGAAGGTTCACCTTCCAGCAAGATAATGACCATAAGCACACAGCTAAAATAGCAAAGGAGTGGTTTGGAAACAACTCTGTGACCATTCTTGACTGGCCCAGCCAGAGCCCTGACCTAAACCCAATTCAGCATCTCTGGAGAGACCTGAAAATGGCCGTCCACCAATGCTCACCATCCAACCTGACAGAGCTGGAGAGGATCTGTAAGGAAGAGAGGCAGAGGATCCCCAAATCCAGGTTTGAAAGACTTGGCATCATTCCCAAGAAGACTCATGGTTGCACTCGTTTAAAAGGGTGCTTCTACTCAATACTGAGCAAAGGGTGTGAATGCTGATGACCACTTCATATTTCAGTTTTTCTTTTTTAATTAATTTGCAACAATTTGGTTTTGTTTTTTCTGTCAAGATGGGGTGCTGAGTGTACAATAATGACAAATAGAATTATTAAAGGGGACATCCAATCATATTCGGAATACAAACTTCTGAAAGTACTTAGGTATGAAATTATTACATACTGTTCAATAAATGGTACGTTTTTTTAATTAAGAGTAATTTTCATTTGAATGTGCTTTACTGGAGGCATCCATGTTTGTCAAAGAACACTTCTCCCACCTACCGGTTTGTGACGTCACAGTGCGGTATCGGCTGTTGATCAAGTCCACGTGCCGTGCCGGTGTTTGTCAATAGTGCATTGGCGACAACCAATGCACTATGCGAAGCAGAGAGTAACAGATTAATGACGTGTTTTTTTTTTTTCTGGCCAGAAGTTCGATGACAAATCCTCCCTCTTCAAGTTGACAATCAAACGACCAACCCGTCAGTGGAGGATCATGAATCGTAAAGGTGGAATAACTCTTTTTTTCACTTTTATCCAATGTATTCCAACATCCAGCTGCCATGCACGTGGGCATTGTCAGTTTCACTATAGCTCTGGTGAATTTCAATGGTGAACTCCTCTGGAAATCTTCAATAATTGTTGTTGAAGGGGAGAATGGCGCTAGGCTTACCGCACCGTGATGTCACTGCCAGAAGAGGTCAGGAGTGAGGTGTTACTATATTTGGGCAAAAATAATCACAAAGACAAATATTGTTTTTATTCTTTTACTGATTAACGCTAAATTCTTTAAATCACTGCGAACGTATTAGTTTTAGGTATAAATAATGATCCATTGGTTATTGGTTAAATGAAGCATATCAAGAAAACAACACTGTCCCTACTGTGACACATAGAGGAGGCTCTGTTATGCTCTGGGGCTGCTTCGCTTCATCTGCACAGGGTGCTTGAATCTGTGCAGGATCAAATAAAATCTTCAGACTATCAGGGATTGCAAAGAGAAATGTGCTGCAGTGTCAGAAAGCTTGGTCTGAGCTGCAGGTCATGGATCTTCAACAGGATAATGAGCCAAAACACACAGATAGAAACAGCAAAGAACGGCTGAGAGGAAAACATTGGATGTTGTGAGGTGGCTACTAGCAGGATCTAAAACAACCTGAGACACCTGGAGCAGTTTGCTGATGAGGAGTGGAGCAGAATACCTGCTGAGAGGAGCAGAGGTTTGACTGACAGGAACAGGAACCACTGATGGCAGGGATTGACTCTAAAGGCTGGGCTATAAAATATTTAAGCTAAGGGAACCTTCATTTTTGTCCAGGCTTATTATTTTAGTTTATCTTTTTTTTTATTATTCTTTTAACACCTGCTTGAAATGCAATGTCTGAGTTTTATTTTTAATATTTCATTTTTATCACTTTTGTAATATTCAAATTATTTGTGACCACTTTGAGTTTTTCTTTCATTTAACGAGGGGCACCAACAATTGTTCACGCGTGTCGTAGCTTTTTGCATCTGCAGCAGTAATCTTGCATTTTATTAGATTACTGCTGAAGGCAGATCATTCATCTGTCTGAGTGCAAATCTATAGCCAGCCAAGCTCAGACGCTCACTCTAAAAAGGCATTTATATAGATCTTAGTGGTGTTATCTATTTTTAACTAAATCTATTCTCTTTTGAAAACAATGCCTTCTGGCTCCTGTTTTTTTATGACTTTGAAACTGCAAACCAGCTCAATACAAAGAGGGGTGATCATAAACATAAAGAAACGTATCAATTCAACATAACATAAGCTTTTTGTGTTATAACTTTAATTCTATTCTACTTCAGAACGTTTGCAGGTCTTTATATGTTTGATCACACAGAGCATATCTTCAAAGAAGGTGCAGAGTATTTCTTTTTGCATCTCAGCAGAAAGCATGTGGAAAACTTTTTTTTTTTTTTTTTTATTACATTGCCGGAAACACATTCACTCTGCATTTAACCCATACGCTTGGCATGGGCTCCCATCTGTGGTGCCCAGAGAGTGGTGTGGGGTTAAGGGTTTTTTTGCTCAGAGAGCCAGAGTGGCAGTGGGTTTTGAACTCACACCCTGAGGATTCCAAACTCTATGCCCTAACCACCACTCCCCCTCAACATTTAATGACTTTACCGTGCAAATTCATGGGTGGAGGATATGCACATGTAGACATTCACCACATGCAAAGTGATTTTCCAAATTGGAAACTCACCAGCCCCTGGTGTTAAAGCATCTTTTATAGCGTCAAACACAAAATGACACGCCGAATACAGCCTCTTTCTGCCTTTCCACCACATTTCCTGTGCTAGTTCATCAGGTCACATTCATAATAGTTCCTTCGAAGGGGCAGGAGACTGAGGCTCTATCCGAATCAGAGCATGTTTAGAGGAGCGCCGCGCAATTCCCGTTCCCCGCTCAGAAGGATATCCGCTCATTAGCTCAAAGTTGCACCAGGACGCTCCGCTTAAAATCCGCTTCGCACTAGCCTTTATTTTCCCGGCGAAATAGATCCAAGTTAACCCTTTATAGGGTAAGTTACTATTTTTGATCACTTGCATAGGTCTAAATGAGCCCTTGAATGATATATTATACGGTGGCTGAGAAGTGCAAAACACATTTACAATTCAAAA
>NW_015150908.1:45331-46782 GCF_000732505.1 Cyprinodon variegatus | reverse complement strand
ATTACCCTGACTTGTAGTACAAACAGCTGAATCTGTAGTCCTCCTGCTTCACGTGAAAAGTCAACGTGAAAGAGCAGCAGATGAAGCTCTCAGTCAAAAATACCCAAAAGATATTAAATATGTAAAACAGGTTTCAGATGTGGCTTTTAATTTTGGATGGTTGTTAGAAATGAAAAATCACTTCAATTTTCCTAACTGTTCATATTTGAAAAATTCCTCCATCCATTTTCTGTCACACTTTATTCCAGCTGGCATGGTGAGGGGTGCTGGTGCTTATCTCCAGCTGTCTGCAGGCAAGAGGCAGGGTCCACCCTGGACAGGTCGTCAGTCCAATACAGAGACGAACAACCATTCACACACACACAGAATTTAGAGAAGCCAGTTTACCTAACAGTCATGTTTTTGGACTGTGGGAGGAAGCTGGAGTACCCAGAGAGAACCCACACATGCTCAGGGAGAACATGCAAACTCCATGCAGAAAGACCCGGGGCCGGGAATCAAACCCACAACCTTCTTGTTGTAAAGCAGCAGTGCTACACACTGCACCACTGAGCAGTCCTATTCAAAAGCCTCTGTTCTAAAAATAGAACATGAACTAGTTCAGATTGAAGAGATTAAAATTAGCTCCTGGTTGCCTTTGATGAATCATGAGAATTAGAGATTCAGGTTTAATCTGTCTGAGGAAGATTTAGATAAATTCTAGCTAAGTGATTCAGACCTTTGAGAACAGATCAAGAGTCTTAGAAATGATATGTTTACTACGGACAGTTGCTGAAAGTTTCTTTTTTTTGTGAGAAGAAAGTGGGGGTAGTACTTTGCAGGCTGGCCAGTCAGAGCGACATTTATTGTCCCTTCAGAAGAAATGAAAAGCTGCAGGTGCATTTAAAGATTCAGATTGTGTCTCTTCAAAAGTGTTATAAACCTAGGATATATATATATTTTCTTCTCAGAAACATTACCTAGTTTTTATTTCTAAAGGATCTAAAAATGAAATGAAACACCTTCCTGTTTATTTGACAGGAGATATAAAACATCACCCACTCAGCAGGTAAAGGAACAACACCTTCCACACAAGGTACCGGCCGGCGCTCGTTCTACTTCGCATTAAACAGCTTGTGTTCCCGTTTTGTGCCACACTCACCTCTGGAACCTCTTCAGTTGGAATTACCACAATATCCAATCTGTAGAAATTCACTTTTTATACATTTTTACCAGACAGATCTTTTTATTGTTTTGTTTGAGGATAAATCTCTACTGTTGGTGTAACTGCTGTTCGCTGAACGACAGAACTGACAAATTCTACAGTTTATGAAGAAACATCCTGGCTTTTTCAGCACAGTTTGTGTTTCTGTATTAATCCATTCTGCTCCAACTAAAAGGCAGATTTTCAAAGTTCGCACTTAGAAACTCTACACCAATTTCATCCAAGGTCATAATTCCGGTAAGTCAGG
>NW_015150908.1:43050-45153 GCF_000732505.1 Cyprinodon variegatus | reverse complement strand
AACTGTTTTTCATGACCTTGAAAGCTTGCTTGTCTATTTAAGTGAATTATAATGAGAAGTTATTGTGCGTAAAAAAAAAATCAATTGCAAAATTACATAAAGTTCATTTGCAATTATATTGCACATGCAATTAAGTGCTTGCTTTGTTTACAGAAACAAAACAAAAACACTGATAGCCATATTTTAAATGTAGAAGCCAACGATGTTTCAAGCTGTATTTCAATTTGAATAGTATTTGAAACTTTGATGATGTGAAAACCAGAGCTTTAAAAAAGAATTTAGCTATTCATGCTGAACATTTATTCACCTTACTGTTATCCCATCTAAACTTTTGATTAAGAACAAAACTAGAATAAGTCAGTATTTTATTTTTATGTTCTCTCCACCAACACAGTGAACAAATGAGAAAATGTTACCCTTTTTTATCCATAAAACTGGAGGTTATTTTAAATAAATTTGTATCAAGGCAAAACATTCATTTACTTTTATATTTAATTACAAGAACCTTTACCTTTTTAAACTTTTACTTATATGACAGAGTGCAATCAATTTTATTTTATTTTTTTTTTTTTTTTACACAGATACCTTAACATAAGTAGGTAAATACTACTGGCATGTTTGTTCTCACATTATCTGATTACTTAATCTGATTATTAAGTAATCAGAGGTCAAGATCAGTTTGAAACTATGGAGGACCAGCTCTACCATATTTAAAAACAAATACAGAAATAAAGAAATGCTCAATAAATAAATAAGCTTATAATTAATTGCTCCCCAAAATACAATAAATAAATAAATGTAAGTAGAAATTTAATTTATACAGTTAGACATAAATGTATATTTCTCTTTTAATTAGCTTCTTTTTTTATTCACCTTTGTAATAATTACCTTATTTATTTATTTTCCATTATAATCTTCAACTTTATTAATTAATTACTTGTTTTTTTAAGTATTTATTTATGTGCATGTTATAATATTTTTGTCTGTTTTATTCTTGCTCTTGCTGAAGTTACTGGCCGAGCATAACTGAAAAAAAATGTATGTGAATTACAAAAAATTTTCAAAATTACAAACAAATTTCCAACAAGTTAGAATTGTTTTTTTTTCACACATTTATTTGTTTTTGTTCGTTTCTATTCGTTTAGATCTTTTATTTTTTTAAATACAAATTTTGACAATGAAAACACAATAACAGTGTCATGGCTCATGTGTCTCTGATCTTTAGTAGTGATACTGCTGTGATGATGAACATTGATGAATCTGCATCCAATCTGATTAACTATCACCCCGATGTTCACTGCAGAGCGTCTATAGGCAGCAGTAGGCGAAGCAGAGGGATAAATAAACAGCTCAGTGTGCCAGTCAAGTTGAATGGCACCGCAATCATTTCAGGCCACTGAGAACTAATTAGTTCACCGCCGAGGAAGGCAAGCAGAGTGCGGCTCTCCTGCAGGCTAACAAGACAATTTTCAACCAGCAGCCTTTCCTTTGTCCTCTGATAAAATGGTCTGAATACCAAACAACCACCCAAACTATCTCCCACTATTTGCTCGTTTTTTAGACTTTTGAAGGTGAACTCTTTCTCACTCATAACCGAATAAATCACAGTTCAGATGAAAAAGCTGAAAAATGAAAAACTTTTTTTTTATTGCTTCATAGTCCAGAAATCTTTGCACAAGGGCGAAATTCTAACCAGAGAGGATCCTGGATCAGTTCAGATATTTAACTGCACATCTGAAGTTAAGAGTCTATATGCTTTATTTGGTTTAAATTACATCAAATCTGTTTAAAGAAGATTTTAATTAGGATATAACAGTATTATACATATTCTTGCAGTGTTTTGTTATTTTCTTATTCAGTCTCTTCACTGATTAACCTGCATTAAGCATTATAAAGTATTTCTAAGGCCCTATCCACATGGAGATGAGATTAGCTTTACTTGCAAAGTTACAGTATTTTGTTGTGTAGGCTTTGCCAAGAAATGTCAATAAATGGTTGACGATGAATTTTTTATTTGACTGTTTTCCAGTGTAGTCCTGTTTCTCTGACTGTGACTAGCTGGATGTTCTCTCTTCATCCTCTAACATGGGAGCTGGCTCAGAC
>NW_015150908.1:39333-40597 GCF_000732505.1 Cyprinodon variegatus | reverse complement strand
TAGAATCGCGATGCATCGTCATGATGATTATTTTGCACACCCTTAGTTCTATTTGTAGATATAAACACTCAATAAACATCTTAAGCTATCACCAAACTAGCGCTGATTTGGCAGGAGCAGCATAACTGATGATTGAAAGGCAACGTTCCAATGATGCCAAAGATCTGTAACATGACAGAGAACAATGCTAGAAGCAAGGACGTCAGATGAAGAAGGTTTTTCTTATCAAGTCGAACATTTCTCATAGAGAAATCAGAAAACCCTTTTAGAAACCACCTAACATCTCTGCCAAGTGATTACACCAAAAACTATAAAGAACTGTATCACAGTTAACATCCAGTTGATTGAAACCAAGTTATAAATAGTCTGACAGCATACCCTGTACTTTAACTTTAATAGTTTTACATTCTAATCATTGTAATCAACAATAACATTAGGCTGGTCTCCAGCTGATCTCTTGGTGCATCTTTCACAGCCCTTCTTCTTAATAACTTCTCAATAACTGAAACAGAAACAGCTTTAATTCGTGTATGAATCACTATAAACCTAACCTCCTTACAGCAAGCTGTTAAAAAAGCAACATATTTCTAGATGTCATCTGCTCAGAACATCAAGTGAAGCAGCCTGTAATAATGTTTAAAGTCCCCAAAGTCTCAGAGAGTCAGTTTTCTGACATAAATATCACAGCAACAGATCACATAAACACAAGTGTGCAGTTTTCCTGTTTTTTCCAAAGCTTATCAAACAGTCAGAGAGGGTTTAAGAGAGCTGAAGTAATTTAGCTGTCAACCCAAATACACTGTGGGTTTTTTTTCTCTGCATGATCACTGCTGTTTGTCAGATGAAAAGCAACTCGAAACCCGTCCCTCAACAATATTTTCTAGCCACTAAAATAATCATGTGAAGCCAACAAAGACTGCCTTGCTGCTGTTAGACTAAACGTTGGTGTTTGGCAGCAACTGAAAAAAAAAAACTGACACATAATGAGGCGAAGTAGAGGCTGCTCAAATATTCTGGAAGGGTTTCTCAGGGCTGCAGTTTATTTTAGTAGAACCGTCACAGAGGAGGACAGATTGTGCAGGGCTCTCATAGATATAATGAAAAAGCAAAGAGTGCGGCCTCTCCAAACACTCGATCTATTGCAGTGACTGGAGGAGCTGTGCAAAGATAATGATTCAATGCAATCAGCTGGATTTCTTTATATAGAAAACTGTTGACCCATGTGTCTGGATTTGATTCCTACACAGTGCATTAAGATGAGATG
>NW_015150908.1:36725-37693 GCF_000732505.1 Cyprinodon variegatus | reverse complement strand
TTTGCAAAAATGTAAAGGAATCGGATGGATTAAATCGATTTTTTTACCCAGCCCTATTAGTCTATCTGATTCCCGATACATGCTGGCCATTTTTGGAGGCAGATTTTTCAGGCTTTTATTGACTTTCTTCCTCTGGTTACAAAAATAAAAATGACACAATAGTAACAAAAGTTACAAAAGTCTAATAAAAAAAAAAAAAAAGATTTATACACTGCAGTTTATTTCTATAGCGCCATTTCCCATCACATGTCATCTCAAGGCTCTTTCCAGTTCACCAGATCATGCAGTTAAATTGATTCAGTTTTCTATCTAAGGAAAACCAGTTGATTGCATCGACTCATTGACTCGAAGGCAATCCTTAATTAACAAATCAAACAAAACTTTAGCAATAGATAGCCAATGGAGCGCACAGTAGTACATGTTGCAGAGTCTCAAGGCAGGGCTGCTGCAAGCAGTAATGAATCAGCACGCAAAGCGACCCTCTATAAGACAGTGATTCAGGCTGGATTCTCTGGACATGCGAGCAACTCTCTGGGCGCTCTCGTTCACCTGCCTACTTCGACGACTCTGCACCGCTATTGATGGATTGTCCAGAGAAAACAGCTGACATTTCTGAAGATGAATAATAAAAGACAAGTCTGAAATGCACTTTAAACTCAATCACAAACTTCACAACAAGTAAGAAAGTATTTTGTTTTTGCTCATGTGACAGAAACAGCCAAATGGGAATCTATTTAACATGAGACCAAATATTTATTGGTTTTCAACCAATGAAGGGAGCTCAGATCTTCCATCGGTATAAAAAGGGATTCGCTGTTGGTCCGCTTTTAAAGATGCCCCATTGAAAATAACTTAATTATTTAGAACTTTCTTATATCAGAAAATAATAGAATTTAAAATCCTCCTTCTCACATATGAAGCCTGAAATGGCCAAGCTCAATCTGATATCACAGATCTGATTGTTCCTT
>NW_015150908.1:27397-35605 GCF_000732505.1 Cyprinodon variegatus | reverse complement strand
ATGGAACACATAACTGAGACTGCGCCTTTTAGTACGGTGCGCCTTATGTGTGTGTTAAATACAGTAATGGAACACATAACTGAGACTGCGCCTTTTAGTACGGTGCGCCTTATGGTCTTAAAAATACGGTATCTCTCTTAGCCTGACCAGCCAGACTGATACGATGTGTCAGGGCCGGCTCTAGGTTCTCCTGCAGAGCTTGGAATCCCAAAAAAATAAAAAATCTGCTTTAGCAGTCCAACAACCAGAGTGAGAGAGCATATTATTCTGCAGAAAACACTTTAAATGTATCTATCATCATCATGTGGTTCTGTTTCAAAGAAGTGTCAACAACATGCACCAACCTTTTATCTTTACACACCATGGATGATTGTGGATGCTGGATTGGTAATTAAGAAGGCAGGATGCTTCATATCTGGCTGCTTGTCTGCATCAAAGCACTAATGTTGATGGGAGTACGTGCTCTTGATAAAGAAAGCTGAGAAAGCCAAGGAGATTACAGCTTTTACAGCCTGTATGGAATTTCAGGGGGAAAAAAATACATGTCTCGCCTGAGAAACTGCTGGAAATATAGGTTATGGTGTCTGTTTTTTATGACTGATCCTGTAGGTTGTGCAGAAAAGAGCACTTTTTAAGAGACATTTTAAGGAACTGTCACTTCATACGTCTAAGGTCGCCCTGCAGCACTTCCTTCTTTTTAGGGAAGGATGGTCTCTAGAGGAGAAAAATGCTTCCAGACCCAAAGCCTAAGGCTCTCTGACCTTGGCGAGCGTCCATTCTACCGGCTGCACCTGTCCGTCAGGCATCTTTTAGGTAGCAGTTAAACACAAAAGTGACAGAAAAGCTTTGAGCCGTAAGGCATCAGAGGGAGGCAGTGGGAGCATTTCTGGTCCTGGTAAAATCTGTCACCTGAGAAACATCACAAAAAAGACACAAAAATTCAAACACCTTAGAATTAGAATCAAGTTTAACGCCAAGTTCTTAAAAAAAAAAAGTTGAAAACAATCCACTGGACTTTTTTTTCCAAGTTTGAAGACGTTTTGCTTCCCATCCGTTCAAACTGTCAGAAATAGCGTTGAGTTCGAGGTTTTATACAGTAATCCATCAAAGCCTTTTTTTTTTTTTTTTTAAAACGGGTCCATCCTTTGGAATGGGGGTCGTCTGGCTTCTTTTGTTAGCCTGTAATACCTAATACTTGTTTATGTCTCTGAAAGGGTTGTCTGAAAGGGAAGAACCTATTCAGCCAAGCCAACAATTCCTTTTAACGACCCCCCTTGCTCACACAGTCCACTGGATCTCTGAATACAGCTCAAGCACACCATCTCACCAACCAGCAGTCCTGCAGGGGAAACATCCCTGTTCTTATACTTCTGCTTATGCATATCAAAGCACAATTCAGCACTAATGTTTCCTGCCGAGGTCTCTTCTAATCGTCTTTTTCTTTCCATGTGAGTTTTTCACATTAAAATATAACATTAGAAGACTATTTACCTATATGTACACTAGGGGTGGGTATTGGCAAAGAAGTCATGATTCGATTCGAATCACGATTCACATGCCACAATGCGATTCTATCACAATGCATCATGATACTTGAAATATTGTAATGCACTGCAATATTTTTACTGAACACTGAATATACAGAAATATACAGACCTTACCAGTGGCTGACTGGCTGTGAATCATCTGGATCGTGTCTTCAATTGATACATAATTGAAAGCAACTGAATTCCTACATAGCTGTATTTATTGAAACGACTTTTGGAGGTGTTGCCATGAAAACAAATACTGGACAGAAATATTACTATTACTGGTGTGGACACACTGACAAAAAGATCTTAGGATTCATCAAACTTAAAATAACAAATGTATATTTCCCCTTTTGCAAATTACGTGCGTCATATCAATTTCGTTTTTTACCTTCTTTGTTTTTAAAGCCAAAATGCATCCAAGCATCTGACTTGAAATGTGATGGAGCCAGGGGGTGAATTTTCTCAGTGTCCTCCATGTTTTATTTCATATGACTCGTCTCAGTATCCTGCGCCGGACATGCTCGTGACACAAAGCAGCGGGCGTCAACACATCCGCAGCGACATCTGCTGGACTGGAAGTTGTATTCCACTTGGTTTGGCTGATGTGCGCCAACCATTAATGTATTTTATTTGTTCATTTATTTTTTAAATAATCGATTCTTGCCTTCAAGAATCGATGCAGTAGATCACAAAAATTTGAGTCGCGATGCATCGTCATGACGATTATTTTGCACACCCTTAATGTACACTGGTATTCTTTGCTGGTTCCTCTGATAGATAATGTATCTCTAATTTCTATCTGTTATAAATTAAAAACAATATCCATCAATAGGAAATCCTACATTGGGGAAAAGCAAAAAGTATGTTTTATTATCTAAAGACAGGGACCCCTATTTCATCATTCTGCTTCATTCTATCTCTATTCTCCCACTCTGCAGAAGTTTCCTCTCCACTGTCGCTACGAGCATGCTTAGTGTGAGGGATTGCCTTTATTAAAAGAATCGATGCAATCAACTGGTTTTCCTTAGATAGAAAACTTTTAACCAATCTGACTGTATGATCTGGTGAACATTGCAAGAGCCTACAGGAAATAACATGTAGGCATGTATTTCAAGAGCCTTGTAATGACATGTGTTGTGAATTGGCGCTATAAAAATACACTGAACTGAATTGAATTAAAGAGAGATGCAAGTTTTCCATACATGCTGCAACAGATTCTAAAGTTGTGTAACTCGTGTTGATAAAAACTACAGGACTAAGAAGTGGGGGGAAAACTGAGCCATAGGCATACATTTGTATTTATACTTTTTAATCAATATACTAATTATTTTCAATTACATCTCAGGATTCATTTTTATTATTTCTTCTAAATTGCTTTCTAAACTCCTGAGATTTTCAGTGAAAGTTAAGCTAAAACAAGACGGGAAACATTTCAGCGAATGCCATTAGTTCTTCCTGAATAATAACAGTATAGTTCAGCCTAAAGGCCATTTATGGTAAGATGGTAACAAGTGGGTATATGGATTTTGAAGAAACCACAGAAAGATTAAAGGATGAAGAACAACAAAGGAGAAGTTTTTCTGAGTGCGTATCCTTAACAATGACTCCTCGATTGTAATAAGACAGACATGAAGAAGGATGAAAAGAATAGGAAAAGAGGGAATGAGAGACAGTGAGATGGAGCCAGAAGCCATTTCCATTTGTAATAATTTCCCCTCTGCCCTGTGATAGACTGATCGATGTCTCAAGGGTAGATTAAATGGAGAACACCGCTATCATCTGGAGTCATTCACACACTAAAGTAACCACTGAGTGCACTCACAAAGGGTGTGGGTGGGAATAGGGGAAACAGACGATGTCTTTGCTTTCATTTGGATCTAGCTCATTGCCTGTGTTTGTCTTGGAATAGAGTTCAATTTACATCCTGCCAGGCCTGTGAAATCACTTGAACCTAGACGGTGTAAGGGTCACCCGCTGGAGCCAGATACAAAAGAGGACATTTTAACTTGAACAATTTACATCGACACAGCTCTTGATGTAACTGCTGGCATGACGAATGTGCACTTTCAGTAACCTGTGTCGGCTTTACTGCGTGATTCAGTTTGTGGGTCAAATTTAACACACAAAGATGAAAATGTTTTCCACATGCGAACTATCAAACAGCCAATGGAAACAGCTAGAAACCTTCTTATTCAATACATATAGCTAAATGGATAAAACAAACATTCATATTTTCTACTATGCTAATATAATAACCATTAATGAGTGAATTGAACAATAGCATTTGTTTTATTAGACCATTGCCACCACAGGAGAAGAGAAAGGATGTGAGGAGAAATGTTTCATTCTGCTTAGTGCGACCATTTTGGATTTACAGATATTCAACCACTATGATATAATATAAATCGTAGAACTTTAATTTAGATATTTTGCCTTTCAGAAAAGGTTTGATCAAGAAAAACAGTCAACAAGTATGAGAACAAACGATTCATGCATCGTTAGACAGTGGTTTACATAATCTTTGCACAGAGGCTGATAGAAACGGTTTGCTTCTATTAGAGTGGTTGCATCTGAGATTTTAGATGCAGAGGATGTGATATTCTGATACTCCGATATTCAAGCAAATTAATTCCTGTATCATATAAAATAAATATTATAATACCATAATAAAAAATTATTTATTTGTCTGTTTATTTTCAGCTATATATAATTGAAAGGCACATAACCATTCATACACCTCTCTCATAGTTCATCTGTTTTTATTTGATAGATATAATTCTTTACATCATATCTGAATGCTTTCTCTGTTTCGTGTAAATATTTTAATATTATATTATTTTAATTTAAGCTTTGGAATATCAAGGAATTATAAGGAAGTCTGTTTCATCATTATATCATATTATACCCTTATGAGGTGATTCAAAAAATTGAAGCGAATGTCTAGGGTGACTGACTGTTATAATGCTTAGATTTGTTTTTGTTCAACAAGAGTTAAAATAAATTTCAATCATTTTTATATATATATTTATTTTCAACAAAGAGTCTTAAAAGTGTTGCATCAATGTGAGTATAGCTAAAAAAACTTAGTATCCCAGGTAAGTTTTATTGCTATAATCTCAATAAAAGCTTTTCCATCAACTGAAAGGTGTGAATCTGAATTTTGGTTCTGTTCTATTTTTCATGTTGGGTTTTCAGTTAGGCTTTGGTTTATATTTTTCTGTGTTTGCTGTTAAGATTTATCTCAAATTTTGAATTACTTCTTAGTTTAAACACTTAGCTATCTATTTGCTCTAGTTCTATTTTGTCATTCATGGTTTAAAGTTATCTTTAGGTTATGCTTCCCTTGGCATCATAGTTATCTTTAGTTATCATCAGTCTCTTCCCCTATCCTTTAGTTTCCCCTTAGCCATTTGTTATTTTCTAGTCATTATCTGAATTCCACTTTAGCTTCATTTAAGTTATTTCCTAGTTATATTTAAGCTGTGGTTACTCTCTGTTGCCCCCTAGTGACCGTGTCCTTTCCCCTTTGCTCCCTTCTAGCTACTTCTGTCCAGACCTGCTCCCAGTTAGTTAATTACTCAATTCTTTGTTCTGTTTGACATATATACTCCTCCGCAGTTGTTCATTGCTTGATTCTCTTCGCTCCATCAGAAGTTCTGTTATCCTTTGGTCTGGTTCCTGTATGCCCTGCTTTGCTATTTCTGGATTTATGCTTCTGTTGCCACCAATCTTCATCATTAAATCCCATCTCAGCATTTGGGTCTTCTACAAACCTCCCCTCACCCTAATAATGTGGGCATCCTTGTCAGTCTTTCTGAGGCTTTTGTGTATATTGTTTAAATCAATATTGAAATTATATGAAATTAACAAAAATTCTAAATGTATCATTTAAAAAAAATAATAATTATATGTAGTTATAACTAATTTTAACCTCTGTTAAATCATCTGCCCTACTAATAAATACTATAGCTTTACAAGATGACACTGTAGTCATGTAAAGTATATGCATTGCAACAAAAGTGTTTGAGGAAATAATTTCCAAAATATTATGGTAGTTTTTTTGTTTTGTTCTTGTTTTTTTTTATTTTTTTATTTAAACAAAATGTAAGTGTGTGTTTGGTTCCAGGTACTCAGAGATTCACTTGCATACAGAAAGCCCATATTCTTATCTTCAGGTAACACAGAGTACATGTCAGATCAAATAATACTACTTCAGCGATAGTTTCAAGGTGTTGCTTTATTGTATATCTCGTACCATGTTTTTCAGTTGTGCTGTTCTTTTTACATTTCGTTACAGGTGATGAAGCAGACTAAAAATGTTCTATCATTATCTCCTTTCTATCTCCTATTTCCTTCATCTTTTCTCTTTTTTTTCTTCTTCTGTTTTTCCTCTTCTGCTCTATTTACATTGCAGTGTCCATATCATCTATAAAACTCCCTGCATAATTATAATAAAGCAACTTATATGCATGAAACAAATGGTGCAATATGGCAATTACCCTACTGCTCCATTTGTGAAAGTAAAATCTGTTGGGCTCTTTTTGGCATCAAGACAATTATTCTCATTGCCACATTGCCAGACAGGACAATGTCTGGCAAAAAAAAAAATAAAAAGACTAGTAACTGGGATAAAAAGGCATGTTAGTATCAAGAACAAATAAAAAGAAGAAACTGCAAAAACTGGAAAAGTTTATAGTGATTTAAATATTAATAATATCATTTTTCTTACAAAATAAAGTGTTTAGGAGTGAACTGTTTTTATTATACAGGTATCAGATTAATAAATCTGACTGAGACAGAGGAATTCAGCTCTGAAACAGACAATAGATTTCCATCAGTGTTACAAATGTTTACGTGTCTGACAGTTTGAAAATTTTCCGCCAAAAGTTCCTCGAATGTAGGAAATAAAGAGTTCAAATTAGAGTTATCCATGGAAAGTTTCTGTACATAAAAATTATTGGACATGAACGAGACATTCTTCCGTCCTTGCCAAGAGAGACTGCAGTAGTGAGCGACATCCAGGCTATGACTGTCCTGCAAGGAAAGCATTCATGCATGCTCAGGCCCACTCTAAAAATTACATAGATACTTTATATTTTCAAATATGCATGTTACCCACTTTACCAAAGCATTACCAGAATAAATACAAAGAAATTAACTCTCTGAATTTACAATATTCTAGATTTTGCAGATGAATTCTTCTCAACTGTAAAACATATCTGTTGCTGTACGGGATGAGAAAATCCTGCATTTGTATCCATCCAATCCAGCTTCTGGTGCAGCAATCCCCTCTCATTATCTGAGCTCAGCCCCTGACGGAAACAAATGGAAAGGCCAAAGCCTTGTTTTAAATCCAAACAGCCAGGTTCCATCAGCCTGAAGCAGAGAACTGTCTGCCAAGGTAAATACAAACACTCACCACAGAACAATGCATGACAGCCAGTAAAGCTGTGCTGGCTTTAAGCAACTGAGAACAAGGAACCAGTATTAGCTAGAAAACACTTAGAAAGAGCTTAGCCAAGAGGACAAAGGAGTCCTGGCAGAAAGTCCATTTGGAGACATGTTTCTTTATCAATCTAAAATACACCAAGTATACATGCAAGGTCCATCTTTTATTTAGCATAAAAGCCAGGGATGTTAAAATAATCAATAGCTTAAAAAAACGAATTATTCCAAGACTGTAATTTGAATCCAAATCAATATAAACTGGCTAGTTTCAATTTACCTAGGCTGTCACACTGGAATAACTAATTCCGATCATTCATACAGATCAATAAGGAAATGTTAAGCTCTGCCAAACACAGCTAAAAAATAGCAGACTAAGACATAACTTTGCCGGCTCTGTGGCGCAATGGATAGCGCATTGGACTTCTAGCTAAGCTCTAAGGAAGAGATTCAAAGGTTGTGGGTTCGAGTCCCACCAGAGTCGACTTTTTAAGCTCTAAATCATGTCACAGACCCTGCACTGCAGTGATAAACAAAACCAAAATTAATAAATAAATGCACCATATATATTTAATGCTCTGAAAATCCATATCATATCAACATATCTTTTTTCTCCCACACTGTTTAAATTTGATCACTGCTGCACTTTATGGAATGGAAATGTTTATGTACTGTCTGAAAAGCTGCAGTAAACGAAATTTTGTTTTATATACAAAATGAAAATAAAAGTTGTCTAAGTCTAAACAAAAAAGGGCATTGTGCTGGTAAAGATTCTCAGTCATCCAGGTCATTCTCATTCCCAAAAAAAGTTAAAAAAAAAACTTTGTTTCCAAGTTTGAAGATATGTCACTTCCCATCCAGGAAGCTTTTTTAATTCAAAATGTCTGGATAAGTGTTTAGTTCCAAGCTTTATATAGAGGTCCAAAAAAGCCTTGTTTTAGATTAGAAAACATGCAACGACTCTACATTACAACATCACTAAGGGGCGGACCTGTTCTTCTGGTTCAATCTGCAGTTCAATTTGCATGTTTTCTAAGGCTTTGTTGGGCTTCTCTATAAAGCTTGGAACTCAAAGCTAATCCAGACATTTTCAATTGAAAAAGCTTCCTGGATGAGAAGCAAAAACCTCTTCAAACCTGGAAAACAAGTCCAGTGGGTGGCAGACATGTTTTGGAACAAAAGGCATTGTATGGAGGGCTGCATTGGGAGGTTGGCTACTGAAGTATGGAGT
>NW_015150908.1:20564-26696 GCF_000732505.1 Cyprinodon variegatus | reverse complement strand
GTTTCTTCAATTGAACTTTCGCTAGAGCTTCATAACTAAACAGTTGAAGTAATCCGTTGGCATAAGCTCAATTAAAACTGATCCATAAATCATAAAATTGTAGGACACCTGATATAACCTCTATGCATGCCTTTAAATGACGGGAAGGCTGAAATATTGCAATCTAGAACCAAGACTAATTCATGTATGTTTCTATCTCATCTGCCCATATTATTGCTGAATTGCCCTGTCCATCTTAATCACTGCTACCTAAGTGCTGTTCATTCTGCACAATGAAGCTGTCAGCTGAACAAATGGCAGCTTGATTTATTGTCACTCTTAAAAAAAACTGAAAATCCGATCTAGTGAACCTTCCCCCACCACTGGATTTACTGAAGATGTTCTAATAATAATAAGAAATATTTCTATTCTGTGTTGACACAGTGAACACAGATCAAGTCTTCAACTCAATTCAGTTTATCTTCATAGTGCCAATTCACAACACATTGTCATCTCAAGGCACTTTACAATTCAACCAGATCATCCAGTCAAATTGATTCAGAGTTTTCTATCTAAGGAAAATCAGTTGATTGCATCGACTCATTGACTCAAAGGCAATCCCTCACACTAAGCATGCTTGTAGCGACAGTGGAGAGGAAAAACTCCTTTTAACAGGAAGAAACCTCCAGCAGAACCAGGCTCAGTGTGAGCGGCCACCTGCTGAGACCGACTGGGGTTCAAGGAGAACTTCCATATGAAGTCTTAACAGTTTAGTTGGGATAAAGGAACATTCCACTTCCCCAACAGGGTTTCCACTACTGATAATTGATGGTACCCTACCGCCACAACAAAATAAAAGCCACCGTACTTTTAAACTGATTTTGAAGAAATGCTTAAACTTTCTAAATCATATATAGCAGACTGTACATTTGCAAACTTATTATAATTCTAATCAGTTTAAAATGAAATGTTAAGATTTACTTTATTTTGAAAAAACCGACACCACCAGTTCTTATCAGCTTTTCTTTGAAGCTCGCTAGAATATGAAGCTAACTACTAGCTTCTGCGCTGTGCTGCTGTCAGTAGTGAAGGAAAGTTTGCCAACTCACTAAAAAAGCAATTAGAGACAAATCTAGTGACTTTCTTTGTGTTTTTAAAGAATTGAAACGTGAAAATGAAGCCTAGGCGGTAGTTCAACTGAATAAACTGATTACTTGTCTACATCCACCTACGACGCAGCCAATCAGCTTTGAACCACGCCTCCATAAAAGCCAATCAGCATCCAAAGTTTATCTTAAAAGGCGTCCAATCCTATCTGCTCCTAGTGCCCAGGTGGTCGTCTCGCTGTCTGACTTCATTCAGATGACCCCGTTTCTACCCACCTCCAGCCCCTCCTCCACCATCGTAGCTAAAACTTCATCAGAGTTTCATTCCATCTGGACTCTTACCGCATTCCGCAACTCATTTCAACCGGTAAGGCAGAAGACCGCCATGTTGAGCCTGGTTCTGCCAGAGTTTTTCCTCTCCACTGTCGCTCCATGCTTGCTCATCATGGACAGGTTCTCTCAACCTGTGTTATCCAACTGGACTTCCATCTTCCAGGTCCCTGAATGAAGCTCTAGTATCAGCTCATGCAGTCCATCGGATCTCCCCATAAAGCTCAGCAGACCGTCTCTCTAACCAGCAGTCTACAGACTGACCAACTTCATCTATCTCCACTCCACCACCAGTTTCAGGCCTGGGGGGGAAACAGCCCTGTTCTTTACTCCTGTTCACGCATATCAATCAAAATTTAGCGCTAATTTGTCAAGATCTGAGTGCCAAAGACTAAGTAATTGTATCAATAAATTTCTTCTAATTGTTGTTTCTCTCCTTGTGAGTTTTTTCAGATTAAACTGGTTACTGTTCTACAGCTACTGTCTCTCCCTGCTTCCCTAAGCACTGTCTCACAGGCATCGGGGGCTGCTTCATCCTGAAAGAGCAGAGAGGACACCAGCTCTGTTTTCCCATGGCTAATGGGACCTGCTGATGTTTCCGTCCTGGATTGCAAAGCAGGATTAGATATCATGTCAATACATTTTTAAATGAGGACTTTAAAAAGAAAAACAAAAGAAAGAAAACAGTTTCAATGAAGTAATTACCTAGTTACCAGACCGCTTTAATCCTAACTTTGTGTGCATCTGATTTCTATTTTTTGGGTAAAATCACATCAATTCAGAAAACAAATACAAATTCAAACACTGTTTTTATACATAAAATAAGATTAACATATGTTGAATTTCCATATTTCATTTAATAAATGAAAATATTTTTAGATTATGCATGGTTCCGCCCCCTCACCCCTAGCTGATGTGTGTTGTTGGAGCATGTAGGTCGTCAGAGGTACAAAGCGCATTATAAATCCTACTCTCTTCTTTGCTGCTACATGTGTCTAAGATAATTTAATGTAAGATAAAAGACTGTTGTGACAGTCAAGGGTGAAGGGCTCAGAAATGAAAAACCTGCCCCAGCTGCCCGTTTCCTCACACACCCACTAAAAGCAGGCAGCCACACTAACACCCCACCCCCCCAATCTCCAAACCCATCTGAAGGTGACATGTGGGAAGGGACGGATTTGTGCTTTGCAGCCATTAAAATGTCCCCGTGAGGTGAAAAAGTTGTTTGTGTCTTTGGGGGGCTGACAGAGCCCAGAGTGAGATGGGAACAGGTGACGTATCCCATCGAGCTGTTTTCAGCATAACATGATGACTCTTTGTCACTGTTGAGTTTGTGAAAAAAACGACAGTCAGTAAAGGTGGTGTCAGCCATGAGTATGAAATGATAAAACAGCGCTATGTATATGTATGTAATATGTATTTTTTTATATATATATAGGGCCCAAAAACATTAATGTATGAAAAAAGAATGGATAACAGCTGATTCCGATGCCAAAATAGATATATCATGCATCCCTATTCCATCAATCCAGAAAAAAATTTATACGCTTATTTTATTATTTATTATTTTAAATATAGCATAGCATATTTTTTTCTTCTAAACCTTCTGGTAAACTTGGAAATATAAATATAAGTATGCATGTTGCATATCCCAGTAAATGGTTCACCTTTAAATCTGCAGCTCTCCCTACTTCTCTCTATGCTCTTTTTAAAAAGATTTATGAACCTCTTTACTAACATAATGATGCCAGAAACAAAATTTCAAGATATGTAGAAAGTCTGCAGTCTGATTCTGTTTGTAAAATAAAGGCTGGTAAATAATCAGAAACCAGGTGGTCTGTGTGTGTCGCAGTGAATGCAAATATGCCCCCGCCCCTTTCGCAGACACTCTGGTGCACCTCTCCAAAATTGTAGGTGACCGCAGACAGGAGGCCTCTGATTGGTCAAATCTACATCTGCTTCACACTATGCATATTTCCTGTCAACATATTCTCATTATCAGTTCGTATGAAATCGCACGAAAAGTTATGCACACTATTTTGTACGTTTTGGACATTTTTCCTCAAAAAACCACATCAGTGCGCATGCGCTGGCAGACAGGAAAAAAAAGCTGATCCGCGGACGGACGTAAAACTGGGAAAAACAGTGCAATCATCACTTATTCATGTCTCTAACTACGTTGCTTGCTGTTTTAGATCTTAGGGTTAGGGTTAGGGTCAGGGTTAGCGCTAATTGTAATTTATATTCTATGTTCTTGAATGGGGCGTAAGATGCGCATGCGCAAACGACGAAAAAAATGTCCAAAACGTACGAAATTACAGTGCATAACTTTTCGTGCGATTTCATACGAACTCATAATGAGAATACACTGTTCCTGTTTGGTACCTTACCGGCTTGTTTTGTTGGTTTGACCACCATTGTGGGAAACGACTCGTGAAGATGGACCAGCTAGAAGAGTGAGGTGCGCGAAAACACTGGGACCCTTTTTCCACCTGGATCCCCGCTCTTTTCCGCCCTCATGTCCCTCTGTTGTCGCACAAACTTGCCCCCACTTTCTTACCGCCTCTGCCGTATCTAGACCCACAGCTAGTTCTCGATTGACCCTCTTGCGTTGTAGCGTGGAATAACATAGCGCAGACCACGCTTCAATATTGGTTGTTAATCCAAAATATCTGCGACAAGCTCACTGCGACACACTGCTGTGGGAGGATAACCAGCCCTTAAGAATGCATGTTAATTTTAACATGCTTAACAGAGTCATGGTCCTCTGAGAAGCCCAGTTTTTTTAACTAGTAGCAAAAAACACCACATTTTAAACTATATATTCTTAAGCTTCTTGCATTATAACACTACTTTGTATAAATGTATAATCGGTTGCCATTTTTGCGGAAATTCCTCAGTATGTCTAACAAACTGATTTTTTGGTAGTATTTCAAATGTTTTTTTTTTTACTTTTATTCAAACACCGAAGTAGCTGCTGGTTAATATTCAGTGAGCGCAGCTGTGTGTCTCTCCTCAAAGCAACAGATCCGATGACGTAACCCTGAGAGGCGGGACATGGGAGCAGCGCAAGAGAGGAAAAAAAAACAGACTCAAAACGCTCTTAACACAGTTAGATTCACCCAACTCTGTTACCTTTGACTGAAGGAAATGAGCGGAAAGGGGAGAAGCGTAAATAATTGGTGCGGACATTTCCACACCAGTCCTTCAGAAAGTTACGCCTGTGTAACTTGATAAGGATCATTCTATATAAATATTTTATCCTACATGAAAATCTGAAAAATCCACACATAATGTATCTATATATATCTATGTAACTTATGCAGTTAGCAAGTGAGAAGCCATTTACTGTAAATATTACCAAATAAGTAAAGGCGTATTACAGGTTTAAGCAGTAGAATAATGATTGTGCTAATACTAATAATCCTGCCTGCTGATGCAGCTGGTAACAGCTGTTCTTTTCCTGCTCAAAACTCTAAATTCATATCTAATTTACGAATTTAATATTTAATTTATGAATTAACATAACAGCTGGCCTGCAGCTACTGCTACTGCTACTGCAGTTTTAAAACGCTTCATAAGAAAGATGGGAGGACACACTTCAGGCTAAGTTTCTTTTAGGAACGGGATATATTTGCAGTCAGATTTGCCTTTTTTGAGTAAACAAGGAAAAGCGTAATAGCCAGAGTTGTGGAAATTAGCAAATAAAATGGAATCTAGCACAAAACACAGTAACTCGCAGAATTTGCTTGCTTGGGTGAAACAATGTAAGAGTTTTTTTTTCCTCTGCCGACTCCTGTATCTGCTGTTTACCTGGCTATGCAGGGTGGACTTAATGTATTCGTTCTTAAAAAATAAAAAATATTAAACCTGGTGAAACGTTTAGGGCTAAACAATAAAACAGCATTTTAATAATCTTGTGAGGACATTTTCTACAGGTTCTGTCAGCGATCAACTGGACGTCTAAGACTACTCTGAATGACTATTTAGAGTCAAAGAGTGACTTCAGAAACAGGGAGAAGAAGCCAGTTACTGGAGCCGGACAAACCCACAAAGCTTCAGTTTTCCATTACATAAACACAAGTGAGGCGTGACTTTATTTTGCACATTAAAAGTGGTTTTGAACTTTAAAACTTGGCAGGTAAAAATTGGTGTAAAGAGTTCTCAAAGTAGAAAGAAGTAAAACTGAAAATAGATCCCATCCAATAAGCAAGTTATTGGATTGTATTGGTAAAAAATCCATATACACCCGGGAAGATTCAGCTTCTGTGGCAGCGGGAACAGCTGACTGATGCTCAAGTCAAATGACTCGGCAAGTGACCCGCGTTAACTTTGCCTCGGCTCTGATCGGCATGCTGTGGAAACACAAAGAACCGGATTGAGCCGCTAATTTACGTGACACCATTGAGTGCAACGTACGGACGTCAACACAGTCGCTTCTGATCTAACAAGCCAAAAACTTTGTTTACAATAAACATGGAGCAGCTCTGGTAAGAGGGATTCAGACAGATGAAAGAGTGAAACAATAAAGAATACTCAGTAGCCCTAGATTCTTTACATGTTCCTCTCCATTCTCAGTTTCCTAAACTCTCTCAACGCTGACACAATCAACGTTAGCTCAACATGATGATGTCACTAGACACGCAGCCGCAGCGGGACTGAGGCCGCGGTAGCAGGTCGAACCAGGTTTCTAAAAGGCTTTAATGCAGTATTTTCA
>NW_015150908.1:16364-19506 GCF_000732505.1 Cyprinodon variegatus | reverse complement strand
ATCTAACATTAGTCATCTTTGACAATTTAAACTCAGTTTTGCATTCTATCACCCCTTTAAATTCTGTAGATAATAATATTTAAGGAACCTTTTCGCAAACTAAATAATGACCAATAATAATGCACAGATCTATCCAAAAGCAGCAATCGTTAGTACCTGCCCTAAGTAGAATGAAGAATGTGGAATCAAGGAATACAAAAGGAGAAAGCACCATTTAGAAAAATAGAAACAGAATAGGAGAAATTTGAGAAAACAAAAAAAAGGGACTTTCAAGTTCACCACAATTTTTCTTTTTGCCAAGAAAGGGATTCCATCCCTGTTTACAGCTGAATCACAATACATAGCGATCCATACTATCAGTGATGCAGTAAATACAGCAATTACCATACAGCAGCTAAGACTAAGTCCCTCAGCAATAACCCAACAGACTGCTCCAACCCTAAATGCCTAATTAACAATGAGAATCGCTGCACACTGAGCAACTACATGTACATACATCCTCAACACTGTGCAGTTTGCTAAGAAGCCTCAGCAATAATATAACAAGGCAGGGAGTGTAAATAGAAAAGGCTAATCAGGGATTATGAGCAAATGATTGCATCAATGCCAATTATTACAATGTTTCTAAGAAGCTTATTTGAACTGACAGCAAATGAAAACAATACTTTGAGAGGCAAAGGTAGAAAAACACCGAGAGGTCTTGGAGTGTTGACAAGGCAGCTCTGTCCTTGGGAACATGTGAAGTGAATGCTGAGGACAGCGCGGTGAGATGCTGGCGGGGAGCATTAACAAGCCCCCTTTGGCTGAGCTCAGCAGCCAACAAGACATAAAAAAGTCAGAGCATTTGAACAAGCAGCCAAGTTTGTATCATGCGGTGAATTAAGAGCTTCAAATCAAAGAACTTTAATTATGAGCTAACTTTAACTTAACTGCCTATTCATACACAACAACCTAATTACATCCACTTCTCTACAGAATTGCTAGATGTAGCTTGTCAGATAAAGAAGACTGTCACAATAAAGGAAGCAGCCAATTAATCCGATCATAAATCATTAACAGACACACTTGCATCTTTAATTGGATCAACACCTCAGATTTTAATAAATGACTCAGTCTGTTCTGTATTTTTTGAAGCACAATTAGAGCATAGAAGAGCTTCCACCTCTACAAGAGGGAGCAATTATAGAAAAATTGGTCATTTTGATTCATCTTAACGAAGAGCAGAAGGTGTATTTATTTGATTCAGGGCTTCCCAAAGTGAAGGTTGGGCCCCCTACGGGGGGCTCAGTGTAATTACAGGAGGAGGATATTTAAATAATTTTGAAAAAAGGACCTATTTTGAGAGTTATCTACTTTATAAAGCTCAAAGGTAATCAAATACAACTGAAAAGTATATCAAAATAGTCAAGTAAAACACAAACAAGCTTAGATAAAATAACTGTTGAAAAAGTAAAAATAAATAAATAAACATAGAGTTGACCTCTCAAGGTGTGCAATTCTTTTATACATTATAATAAATATAATTTAAACCACTTTATGAAAAATGACCATTTTACAAGTGGTCCTTTTTTGAAATGAAAGAAACTATTTTGCAATATGTAAATTGCTGCAGTTGACATTCAACCACTGAAAAGTTTGAGAGTTTCAGTGGGGGGTGGTTATCAGGAAAAATTAGAGAAGCACTGAACCCTGATCTAATTTATATCTAATCTATTTTTTTTTTAATCAAGATACATTTGCAAATATAAACACATTTATATTAAAGCTTTATTAACGTTAACTAATGTGTATGCTGAGCCAAGAACAGGACTCAAACTTTTTGTTAGGACTCTACTTTTCTTTTTTCTTGGTTGAGGACAGCGATGATCTGGAATCAGTTTTTACCTCTATGCCCCTGATGGTACATGAAGACCTCTTCTTGAGGAAGGTACAAGGTTAAATTAAGAAGTATGGAGGTTAATTATGACCAAATAATCGAGATGACAAATCAAGAGAAGAGAAATGACTTGGATCAGAACCACACCATAATCAGGTCATGTTAAAGCGAACTCAAACATCTAAAAATAAAATAAAATTACAAATTAAGAACCATGTTGGGATATTTCCACCTGGAGGCAACAGACCTTAATTTCACTCCAAAGTCAGGAGATGATTTTCACTCTCATTGTGATTTAATTCCTGAGGTACACGAAGGGCCAACATATATAATGTAATAAAAGAACGTGAATATCCCATAAAATAAATACGGGCAAGTTTTTTTGTATTACACAATTAAGTACAAAGACAATTCAAAGTGCTTTACAGAAATTAAACAGTAAAACAGAAGTAAGATAAAGATTTCAGAACCAGGCTGATGTGCTCTACATTCTTACTTCTAGTGAGGACATGGGCAGCAGCGTGTTCGATCAGCTGCAGCTGTCTGAGTGACTTTTCAGGCAAACCTATGAAAACACTTTTGTAATAATCAATTCTACTAAAGATAAATGCATGAATGAGTTTTTCTAGATCCTGCTTAAATTAAGTTCACAAATAAATTATTAAAACATATCT
Organism: Cyprinodon variegatus; assembly: GCF_000732505.1. Lineage (NCBI taxonomy): Eukaryota > Metazoa > Chordata > Actinopteri > Cyprinodontiformes > Cyprinodontidae > Cyprinodon > Cyprinodon variegatus. Next base: position 16,956 of record NW_015150908.1, on the reverse strand, counting down.
ATATAATTCCATTTTCAACTAACTGCTGATTATTGCACACTTGTTTATGTCTGCTGATTGAGTTATGATCGATAACTTGTAAAAAAAATAATCCAAATTAAAGCTATCAAACAAACAAATCCCATATAAAAAGCAATGTTTAATTGCACATTTCAAATTGAATTATGAAATTGGAATTTAATATTGTGTTTTTTAATACAATATCAAGACCTGCAATTTTTAGAAATTTATTTTTGGATGCTATTTCTAAATACGGATTTAAAAACCACAACTCATGAATCTGATTATAAATATCTTATCAAACATTTAAAAAAGGTGAACCCTTTTTCCGTTTCTGTCCTCTTTTTTTCACCTTGCAGTTATATATATCCTCTTTAATTGTATTTTTTACCAATAAGACGCGGTGGGCACCGCGTCTTATCGGTCTCCGCCAGTCACGTGACATTTGTTGCTAAGACGCCATTTTAGGTGGAGAAGGCGTAGTGTAAACAACCGCAGCATAGCTAAACGAAGGACTTAAGGATTGAGTTTGTTTCTCTGACTATATGGAAAAAAGTAAGCAGAATGCGTAACTACCGTACCGGCAAAAACT
>NW_015150908.1:9804-16243 GCF_000732505.1 Cyprinodon variegatus | reverse complement strand
GGACGTCGTGGAAGACATTTTGTCCCGTAACGCTCGCCGTACTGTTGGGGGGGAGAAGCGGTGCGGGGGAGATGTTCATGTTGCTGCAGTCTGCAGTCTGACCGCTAGATGTTGCTAAAAGTTACACACTGTAGCTTTAATAAGCTGTGGTTGGGCAATCAAAGTACTAATGGAGAGATTAAAGTAAAATTAAATAGCAAAAAAAATGAGAAGTGACAAAGAAAATGGAATGACCTTTTGGCCATTTCTCATTACCGTTCATCTGTGTCACCTACTTCATCTTCTATTTAACCAGTCTTCATCCAGCCATCAGCGCCAGATTATTCGAGCCTTTGGTGGAAGTTCTCTTGGGTACCAGTTTGTGTTCTGATTGTCTGATCCTGACTCATTCTGCCTGTGGACCTCTGAGCCTGCCTTTTCCTGTTCCGATCTGTTTGCCTGATCTGTCCTGGGACTCCTGCTGGATTCTGCCTGTTTTCCAAACCTGGATCTTCCTCCTGATTTCGACCTGGCTTTCCCTTCGGTACCTCTTCTGATCTTCTGGCCCGGACCTGGTCCTGCTGGATTCAGCCCGTGTACCAAACCTGGAACGGATTCCTGACACCAACCTGGATTCCCCTTCGGTACCTCTTTACATCTCTGATCTCTTGGCTCTGAATCCTGAGTATGTCCTTGAAACCGGCTTTGGCTTCGCCCTCTGGATTATCCTTTCTTCCTAACTGCTTGGTTCTGATCACCTGCCTGTTCTCCGTCCTCAGGTACTTCAGTATCTGGGACTTTCTGGGACTTTCACCCCATCTTGTTGGCAGCCGACCAGCTGAAACCAACCTCATCCTCTGGGTATGGACTGAAGACCAGATTAGTGACTCACAGGTTCATAATCATCCTCCACCGGATAGTCGTCACTAACCTGAGTTCTCCCTCTTAAAGCTACAGAGCTGGATTTTCCGCAAATATTTTAAAAGACCCATCCTTTCCACTGCTTATGCACAAACGTTCTCGCCAGAGAAAGTCTATTAAAAACATTCGAGAGCATGCACAAGCCCATCTCTCCTTGTCCACGCTGTATTTAAAGTTGCTGTTCTCATCACTCATACAAGCTTAGCAAAAGAAGATTTGCAATTTTTCCACTATGTTGACTGACACCACCAGTAAGTGAAAATGGGGATGAGCACGTACATACCCCCAGAATGATTGACAATTAGGAGGACCACTTATTTAGATGGTCCACCCGGAAAAAGCACATCCTCCGCTATACATTTAAATTCAAATTTTGCGAAACCTAACTGTCTATCCACCTCAAAAACGGGGTCCTCTATTTCTGAGCCTGACAGAAAAGGTGTTAATAATTAGATTGACAAATTCAGATTTTTATATTTCCATTTAAAAATGGGTTTTGAAAATAAATTTTGAAATCTCCACACTTAATATTTGACTAATAAGACAATTTACAACCTCTGTTGTGCAATTAAAAACACTTTCTAAATATGATTTATAAATCTATTATTTGAGCTAGTCCTTATAGTCTTGGTTAGATCAGACATATTTGAGGTTAAATGCTTTTTCTCAAGCAATCCTGTCCCTATATCACATAAAAGAACAAGGTATAAATCAATTGTTTTCTGCTGGGTTTAAATCTTTACTGACCCAGTTTTTTGAAACATTTACACAAAGGAACACATTACGCTGTTTTTCTACCTAAATCCTCTGCAGATTTCCAGGTGAGAGAAAATCTGTCCAGCAGGGATTGAGCTCTGCACATATGCTGCTGTTCAGTAGGTTTACTGCCATAAAAACCATCTGGTACTTATCAGACATCAATGCAGTAAAACTATATGTGGGCTAATTGCAGCTCATTGGACATGTTAACAGCCAATAATTTGTACATCACTTTCCTCAGAAAACTTTCTCATGAGAAGCTGATGGTGGGAGCGGCTGAATAAACAGGAAGCATACGCTGGGACACTGGGTGAAGAAAGCAATGAATGACACATGAGAAATTCTAATCAAAACGCTCAGCAGGGGAGATGCAGTAAGACTCGCCATGCCGCTTGGTTTGCCATCAAATTTACAAGGCAAGCTGAACTTTCACTCACACATAAACACAATTCACAGTTCCCAGAAATGACTAACGTTCAGGTGAAACAGATACTGCAATTACCTGCTCAGCACAGAAAACTCCACTGCAGGGCTTCCCTGCTGCTCTACCAGTAAAAGAAAATAATGTGTTCTGTGTTAGTGTGTGAGCAATGATGCATGCATGCTGCCTCACTGGAGTCCAGGGCTATTCAAACACAAGGAGAATCAAACTCTAAAAAGAATTCAAATACACTTCAAGTGAAAAAGAAACCAAAATAAGAACCAGAAAATATACAAGTTTACATTTCAGTACATTTTTAATTAATATTCTTTAAGAAAATAGATCATAAACGACAAAGTATATAACTTTAATGAACTATATGGTTGTAACCATGCAACCATAGCATGATTTAATGCAAAACAAACAAAAAAAAAAACTAATTTGTTTTATAAGATATTAAACTCACAGAGAATCATTAAATTTTACACTTGAGCCGTGCTCATTCCAACCATGTTTATACTTTTTTTTAAAGGAAAATGTTCTGGATGAATAATGATTCTGGAGTTTTTTTGGTATGGCTTAGAAAAGGGCAGTTAAGTGCCATGCTGTCAGGGCTCCAGTTTGTGTGTTTGTCTCCCTTCCTCCAACAGGAGGCGCCTGGTTCCGGTCCGCCTCCTCACACACCTGCTGATGGTTTCCTCATTAACGGAGTGTTCTTAAGCTGCTGACTGCCACTACCTCGACGCCAGAGTGTTTGCCAGTTTTGGGAAGTCATCCTGCAAACTGGATTTTTCGAACCTTCACTCCCTGGAGGGATCAACTGAGCCTCAAACTGAGCTGGGGATTCAAACTGGAAGTTTGGATCCAGTTTCTCAGAGAGGACGTTGAGTTTACTCTCTGAGCAAGGGAATCATCTCCACTACGACTCGTTCAAGTACCACAGGAAATCTGAGTAGCAGTCAGTTTCTTCGTTCACCTACAACCGACTGTGTTCTGGGTAAACCCTGTTCCGCCCTCCACCGAATCAGACTAACACTGGAATACAGCACACAGATTGGAGTCAAAGATTCTACAACTTCTCTGGAAACGTGAGTCAACCACCAGAGCCTCTTCTTCAAATCCATGAATAAAATTTCCCCCTGAGCCTGAACTAATCACTGTGTCTTCCCCTCACCTTCCAGTTCCGGCTGAGCAGAGTCCAGAGCAACACTGCACTGTGTTTTATCTCTTCAATAAACCTGTTAAACCTTTTCCCCTGGTCTCTCTGAATTGGTTTCTCTGCACGTGGGTCCGAGCTTTAGACAAAACCATGACCCATCAGGTACATTAAGTCACAGCAAACTCAAAAAATCCAGCAAACGTGAAAGAGTTTAGGACTCATGAAAGTTGAGACTTAACACACAAAATATATGCAAAACAATAAGTGACAAAAGAGAAATGATGTTACCACAGAAAATAAAGATTAGCACATTGTTATTACATGACATAAACAATAATAATTGAACTTTATTGATCTCACAATGGAAAAATTCACTCTCTGCATTGAACCCATCCCCGGGTTTATAGAAGCCGGGGAAGCAGTGGGGGTTAAGGGTCTTGCTCAGAGACCCGGAGTGGCAGTCTGTGGGAGTGGGGCTCGACCTCAGAACCTTTAGGATTCAGAAGCTCTATGTCCCAACCACCAGGCCGCCACTCCCCACAAGAAATACGCTACAACAAATTACATGCAAAGGAAAAATTCTGCAAATACCAAAAAATTGAACATTATGAAATGTGAAATAATAGCAAATATAGGTAATAATATGTTGAGAATCCAAAAGTGATTTAATCTTTAAGAAACGGGTGCGATACAGTTTGTCTGAGTGGAGTTGCCATATATTGACATCATAAGAGGGGCGGGGCCCTGATGAAATCTGGTTCCTACATCGTAATGCCAAAGGCAATATGTCATATATGCTTATAGATGACTATGCAGGGATTCAAATTATGATAGAGAACCTTTAAAAATCTAAAAGAATCTAAATATAAAGCAATACAGAGGTATGTCACTTTTTTTTTTTTTTTTATCTTGGTCAAAACCGATGGGTCATGTTAGCAGAGTTTCACTGAAAGATTGTTTGTGAAGTGACCAAACAGGTTTTGCTTCCTCTAAATAGAGCATGAGGGAGGCTGAAGGAGTCACCCACGTTGATGTTTGTTCCACTGTTGCTGATGGGATATCGTTGCAAAACAAATATTTTGGAGAACAATGATTTCAGCTTTGCCTGCAGGGGAGATGAGACGGCAGCTCATGTTCCTGTCTTCATGGTGAGGAGGAGCTGCCCATCTCTACCAAACACCCTTGGACTGTCAGGATGTCTGTTAGTTCATCTGCCTTTCTCTCCCTGGATGATTGCTTGTCAGTCATCTGCTTTCCTTCCAATCTTTCTCTTCCTGGCGGTCCACCTCAGTCTGTCTTCTTTCTGCCAGTCTAATGTCTGCCTCTCCCTGCTGGCTTCTCCAACACAAACACAACAAAGTCTCCTTGTAAAACAAACATCCTAATTTTTTTCTCCTCTCCTGATGAAAGTCCCCAGGAGCACTTCAACAAAACAAATAATGTTTGGTAGAGGCAACCCCGTTCCTTCAGCTGCGTGTATCCACCCCCACAACAATCACCTCCAACTGCAACACATTTTTTGGAATAAAAAGGGAGAAAGCAACCCAGGAAACACTGACACAAGCTGCTTCTAACCATGCAGGAGAGGGAAAATAGTGTCAACAGAAGTTAGTACAGTCAATGAAAATAGCACATCCTTGCTAACCTGAAAGAATTCAATACAGGTGCAAAAATCAAATGCATTTGAATAAAAGTAACATCTCTGTTAAAACAGCAGTTTTGTGATCTAGATCAGAGGTAACCAATTAAAAACTGAACAAAGAAATCAGCCAGTAAAGGTCTGGAGACATTTATAATTATAATCTGGTACTTTAAACATAATTTAACACTAAAATAAAATGAATTTTTAAATAAAAAATAGAAAATAGCAAATTTTTCCATTCTAAAATTTAAAGTGTTTTTTTTTTTAAGTAGAGAACAACAATCATTCAATTAGATATATAGACGCTTTCCTGATTCACATATTTTATAAAACACTTGAACTGACCGTTTCTTATTTTCTTTCTTTTTTCTGGCATAATGTTGGCAGTGGGCTTTATGCTGCCCTGCAAGGCTTTAAACCCGGGTTTAATGGAGACAAAGCCATTCTAAAGCACATATCAAGGTGCTCATTTTGAGCCTGAATCGAATTTTTTTGGGATTCTGTTCATGGTGGAGAATCCTGCTTCACAGCAGCAGGTTGAGCCAAACATCCTCTAAATGTGCAGGATCATCTTTGAGCACATTTCACTTTTCCTTCACCAGTTCACCACAATTCTTCCAGCAGTCCACACTTTCTCTGCTCTCTTTTTCTCATCATCTTCTCCTTCTTTCCCATCGCCCAGCTTGCCACAGGTTTGCCTGCTGTGTCTAAAAGTAGCAGCAGCAGCAACCCAGACTGACAGCAGCTCATTGGATCATTTGTATCAATGTAGCCTGGTGCACGGGCTTTACCATATTAACAGGAGAAGCACAGCAAGTGTAGTTAGTAGCTGTCGTCACACAACATGCGGTAATTTATAAATGTTTTAAATCAGGTTGGGTCTGGTTTAGCCAGCTGGTGGGTCCGGATCCGAACCCTGGTCCGCTAATCCGTGACAAGCAGAGTGGTGGAGAGGTAACGGTTTGGGCTTGTTTGCACACAGACACCATAAAGTCATTTATCTCACTGGTTTTCCATTATAAAAATGTTAAGATATCGGTTAAACGGTTGAAGCTTGCAGGAAGATTACCTCCTAAATGGGACAATGATTCCAGCTCAAGTAAAAATAACCTAAACCATCTATAAGAAGGTACTGTCAAAGTCTGGAGCTAATATGCTGGTATCAGGGATGCAAGATATCAATTACTGAATTCATCTAATGTAGACGGTTCTTATCCATCAACTAATGATTAGTTTTCTCTTGCATCGTTTCTCTTGCATCATTTCGATCTTCCCATTACATAATAAGATTTTTTTTACATCAAACTTTGCTTCCTCAAAGAATCCTCCATTTGCAGCAATTACAGCATTGCAGACATTTGGCATTCTAGCTGTTAATTTGTTGAGGTAATCATACCATACGGTCAAGCTGCTCCCACAACAGCTCAATGGGGTTCAGATCTGGTGACTGCGCTGGCCACTCCATTACCGATAGAATACCAGCTGCCTGCTTCTGCTCTTAATAGTTCTTGCACAATTTGGAGGTGTGTTTAGGGTCATTGTCCTGTTGCAGGATGAA